>NC_053027.1:342138359-342347927 GCF_003073215.2 Triticum urartu | reverse complement strand
GCATCATTTTCATTTGAGTTCATCTTGATGCCCGAAATGCTGTTAGAAGAGTGCTATTTGAGATAATTGTCAGATCTGCTACTCCAATTAGATATTTGTCATTTTTGCCATGATTATTGGGTGCACGATATGCCCCTGAGCTCTTCATGAGTTTTGTTACATGTTTTGCCATCTATCCAGAGGTGCAACCCATGTATTTTTGTGATGTGTGTGGTGACTAGCACAAGCTTGCAAAGTGGAGCATCCGTGATGTGTGTGGTGACTAGCACAAGCTTGCAAAGTCCTTGATCTGTTTATCTCATTACGCCATATGTTCATGTTGTTTCCTAGGGATCCGTGCCTCTTTTGAGGATGATCAGTAAGGATGTTTTGTTAATCTTGTAGTGCTCTATCCATCCATGTCTTTGTGTGCAATTATGGAGCACCCTAGCTTGAGTCAACCGAGCTCTACTTTTGTCATTTCGTGAATCTAGGCAGATTGTCTACTTGTTAGCAATTTTGCCAAGGATGTTATAGTTCATCCGTGCATGCTATGTTATTGTTCTTGCCATGCCTAGCTTGTATTTTGTGTATTCTTGATGGGTGCATGCTTAGATTGTAATGACTTGCTCTGTAGTGAGTGCATCGAGCTCGTAAACAGGCCTACTTGATATCTGTTTCAGCATGCTCCAGTTTTCACTAAGTCTGTAATCTGATTATGTTTTTGCCATGTTCACATGTTTGCAATTGTATTTTCTGATCCCTTTTGGCTCAAGATCACTAAGGGACTTTTGTTAAGCTCTTTGAGTAGCTCCATGCCATGCTTTACTTTGCTACGTTCAGATCCTGTAGCATATTGTTTTTATGCTCCAAAGAGTGCTATCTGATCCGAAATTCCAAACAAGTGTTAATTTCACTAAGTCTGAAATCTGTTTACCAAATGCATTTTTGCCATGCTTGTTTGAACCTGTTAATGGATGAATTGGCCGTAGCTCAGTGCTAGTCTTTTGTTAAGCATCATGAGTGGATCCCTGCCATGTATTTTGATGCTATGTTTGAGTGTTGCAGCATGTTCATCTTGTTGCATTTAGATGGCTACTTGCTGTAAATCGCAGAACGTGGTCATATTTGAATTGCTTGCCCTTTCCAAACCGTAACTCCGATTCCGGCGTTCTTTATATCGTTTTCAAGCGATTTCATCTCATCATTCCAGTTGCATACTTGGATTTCCATGTTGAGGCCAGGTTCATGCATTCCTTGTCAAATCTTGCATATGCATCGCATATCGCATCCCGCATAGCATACCATGTTTGCATCATATTGTTTGAGCTTTGCACGTGGTTGATTGTGTCCTTGTTGCTTGTTTGTCTTGTTTGGGTAGAGCCGGGAGACGAGTTCGCTAACGAGGAGCCCGTTGAGTTTTCTTTCGAGGATCCAGTCAACTCTGACAACTTTGCAGGCAAGATGATCATACCCTCGAAATCACTACTATCTTTGCTTTGCTAGATGCTCGCTCTTTTGCTATGCCTATGCTACGATGCCTACCACTTGCTTATGATGCCTCCCAAATTTCCATGTCAAACCTCTAACCCACCATGTCCTAGCAAACCGTTGATTGGCTATGTTACCGCTTTGCTCAGCCCCTCTTATAGCGTTGCTAGTTGCAGGTGAAGATTGGAGACCGTTCCTTGTTGGAACATTTTTTACTTGTTGGGATATCATTATATTATCTTGTTATCTTAATGCATCTATATACTTGGTAAAGGGTGGAAGGATCAGCCTCTTGCCTAGTGTTTTGTTCCACTCTTGCCGCCCTAGTTTCCGTCATATCGGTGTTATGTTCCCGGATTTTGCGTTCCTTACGCGGTTGGGTGATAATGGGAACCCCTTGATAGTTCGTCTTGATTAAAGCTTTTCCAGCAATGCCCAACCTTGGTTTTACCATTTGCCACCTAGCCTCTTTTTCCCTTGGGTTTCCGGAGCCCGAGGGTCATCTTATTTAAACCCCCCCCCCCCGGGCCAGTGCTCCTCTGAGTGTTGGTCCGAACCAGGCAGCCTGTGGGGCCACCTCGGGGAAACTCGAGGGTTGGTTTTACTTGTAGCTTGACCTATCTCAGTGTGCCCTGAGAAAGAGATATGTGCAGCTCCTATCGGGATTTGTCAGCATATTCAGGCGGTGTTGCTGGATTTGTTTTAACTGGTCAAAGTGTCTTGAAGAACCGGGATACCGAGTCTGATCGGAACGTCTCGGGAGGAGGTATATTCCTTCATTGACCATAAGAGCTTGTCATGGGCTAAGTTGGGATTCCCCTGCAGGGATTTGAACTTTCGAAAGCCATGCCCGCGGTTATGGGCAGATGGGAATTTGTTAATGTCCGGTTGTAGATAACTTGAACCTTAACTTAATTAAAATGAATCAACCGTGTGAGTTACCGTGATGGTCTCTTCTCGGCAGAGTCCGGGAAGTGTACACGGTGTTGGAGTAATGCTTTCCGCAGATTGTTCTCTAGTTACTCGTTCGCGCTTTGCCTCCTCTTCTCGCTCTCTTTTGCGAACAGGATAGCCACCATATATGCTAGTCACTTGCTGCAGCTCCACATATTTACCTTGCCTTACCCATAATCTTAAATAGTCTTGATCGCGAGGGTGCGAGATTGCTGAGTCCCTATGGCTCACAGATTACTATTAAACCAGATGCAGGGCCTGATGATTCCGTGAATATGATGCGCTTGAGCTCAAATGGGAGATCGACGAGGACTCACGCCGTTACTACGTGTCTTTCCCTGATGATCAGTAGTGTTGCCCAGTTGGGGTGATCGAGACCGTGTCGCATGTTGGGTTTATCTTTCATTTTGGCGCCGTAGTCGGGCCATGAGTGTTTGATTGATGTAATGCTATTTATGTACTTTGATTGACGTGGCGAGTGTAAGCCAACTATGTATCTCCCCTTTTATTATCTATGTTACATGGGATGTTGTGAAGATTGCCTAACTTGCGACATTGCTTTCAATGCGGTTATGCCTCTAAGTCGTGCCTCGACACGTGGGAGCTATAGCCGCATCGAGGGCGTTACACCCTAGCGGACGTCCGGTACCTGGCTGTGTCCAGATTCGGGCCCGAGGCCTATGTACCCCTACTTTCGCCCCCATTTGCACTTAGACTATAAATAGACCCCCTATTCATCCTAGATAGGGTTAGCGTTGGTTTAGCTCATTTTAGAGATCGAGGTACACTCATCCACATTGGATCTACTCCTTGTGAGAGACCACGGCCTCTTCGGAGAAGATCCCTTTGGATTCAAGACCTCCTTGCGGAGAAAAACATCAGGACCTCCTCACGGAGAAGACCGTTACTCTTGTATCGTCCTTAGTTGATCGTGTACCGTGTGACCTCCTATATATCCGAGGATCTAGCACATGTGTGACTATCTTGTGTTGGTTTAGCGTTTCTCCCATGGTTTCCTTTGTGTTCCCCTTTTTTCCCTTTGTGTTCATCGTGTTCATCACGGGATTCACTCCTATCGTGAAAGATCGGCCCCTAGGGTTCCTACCCTACATCACTTTGTATCTAGAGCCACGTTGATCACGATTTCCGAGCCTCCCCGTTGTGTTTCTAGCCTAGTTTTTGTTGTTTTTCGTCCTAATTCGAAAATTCCCCACAAAAATAGCCCCAATTTTTTTGTGATTTGTTGGTGTGTTGAAATTTTGTTGGTTTTGATCTCTGGATTTGCTTTGTTTTGAGTGGATCTAGCTTTTTCCCCTTGTCTCCACCCTTTCCATCCACGAAATCGCCCACAATCGACGAATTTCACCTCATCCACTCTGCCCACGTGAAGTTCATCCCGTGTTTGAACAGTGCCCAGGCACCGGACTTCCGCTCGCCACTGGACGTCCGACGACCGGAGAACCACTCACCCACCGGATGTCCGGAGTTCCCTGACGAAACTGAATTTTTTTCAGCCTAGTCACCACCACCGCCCCACATTTCCGCATACGCACTCCCACCACTATACACCTCCACCAGTTCCACATACCACCACCATTGCATACCCATTTCGCTCTATGACACGTTTGCTACTTTGCGCTTTGTGAATTTGAGTTGAGATACCGTGTCCTATTTGTGTTTCGGCTATCTAGCTACGGTTCGACATCGACATCACTGCCGCTCATTTTCGCCACAGACGCGTCATCAACAACGACAACCTCGACTACACCTTGGTATTCGTGCCATCATTTTGACACCATACCGTAAGCAAGAAATGGTAACCTAACCTCGGTATTGGATATATTATTCTTGCCATTACATTGATAGACATCATAGCCTTACTCCTTTGCGTTGCTTACCCATCAAGACTAGCCTTTGAGCATTGCCGGCAATGAGACTTGTGCACATTAGTGATCATACTTCCCATAGCATACATACATCATTGTTGCATATCTTGGTATCATCTCTTGTGTCACAAAGTAGTCATCGCATACACAATTGCTATCTTGGTTCGTCAAGAATTTCATGAGAAAAGATCTCAAACAACAAAGAGCCAAACAAGCTTTTAAGCAAAAAGGAAAGATAAGCAAAGAGCTTTTAAGCAAGAACCATAGCATCATACAAAATTAAGATTGTCATACTAGATCATCTTGGATCATATCATAGAAACACCTTTCATAGAGCATACTTGGGATAGAAGTCGTTGCATTTTTGCTAAGTAGGTTGTGCACAAGTTCTTTGTATCCGCCTATTGTGCAATCATGCTAGCATGTCTCTAGTGTTTTGCAACAAGAGCATTTTTGTGGATTCCACATTTTGGCTCACCCTTGGTTGCACGACCCCACTTATCTTTTTGCGTGTGTGTTTCCATGTACCTTATATGCTTGGTCTACTTGTTACATTGCATCTTGTGAATCTTTTCCGACATTATTGAAGCTCACTTACAATTGCATCAAATTTTGCGCCACCATCCTAACCAAGCTCCACCATAAGCTTTTACTTGTGTAGGTGTGAGAAACCGACAAGAGCTAGTACCAATTGTGCTATTTCCTTGTCCTACATTGGAGTGATCATCGATCCACTTTCAACTTCGGTCAAGGTACATTTGGTATTCGTTCTTCTCTTTCTACCACTCACATTTTTCTTGGAATGATGTATAGGCCAAGTACTTCTACCAGCCCACTCTTCATTGAGCACGACGACGACATGAACTCCTATGTCACCAACAGTCACCTTTTTGGTGCACAACGTGCTTTGCATCAAGAGCAACAAGCTATGAGTGAACGAATCGACAACCTTGCCGCCGACTTGCGACTCTCTGAGCAACGTACAAGGGACTACTTCGACCACAAGCTCAACGATCACAAGCAAGAGAATGACACAAGGATGTACGAGATTCGCGCTGTGTTGCTCAACCGCTCATCTTCCACTTCGCCCTCGACAAGAAGGAGCCGTTCAAGTCACCACTCCGACTTCACTCTCTCCGGCTCAAGTACACCGACATCGAACACTCTACGCCATGTCGTGCGCAATGATCGTGAAGCAAGCCTCAATCCTCTATGCGACACCGACTCTCAAGAGCATCGACGACATCAAACCCAAGAGGCCTTTCCACTAGCACGAGAACGGCAACGCCAACGCCAACATGAAGAGGAAGAGAGAGCGCGCCTACACCATGTAGAACAAGATGCTGAAGCACAATGCCAAGGACAACAACTCCGTGAAGCTCAAGCACTTGAGGCGCAAAAAGCCCTCCAAGATTCAAGTCGGGCTGTAGCCAACCGAGGCCGACAAGCGTGTGAACAAGAGGAAGCACTTCGCGAATAAGTCCATGAACGACGACATCAAGCTCGCGTGCAATGTCAAGATCGACAAGCTCCTCCACAAGCTCGCCAAGAACATCAAGTTCATCAAGAGCATGACGAGAATGGACATCCTCCACGACAAGTCCAACATTAGGTCGACAACCCTCTGCGCCATGAGCAACACGAGTTGGACAATTATCAACAACATGGGCGTCATCATCCCCGACCCCAACACAATGAAGAGCAACGCTATGGCAAGCTCAAGTTCACCATGCCCAAGTTGAACGGAAGTAACGATCCCGAAGATTACCTTTCATGGGCATTGAAAGTTGACAAGATCTTCCGTTTACACAACTACAACAAAGAGAAGAAGATCGCGATGGCATCCCTTGAGTTCCAAGACTATGTCCACATTTGGTGGGAACAAGTCATCGACCGCCGTGAGGCAAGAGGTGAACCACCTATCACCACTTGGGAACAAATGAAGGATGTCATGCGAGCACGCTTCGTGCCTACCTACTACAACTGCGACCTCTTCAAGAAACTTCAACTACTCAAGCAAGCAACCAAGAGCCTTGAAGAGTACTACAAGGAGATGGAGATTGCCATGATAAGAGCCAACGTCACGGAAGACGATGAGCAAACAATGGCATGTTTCTTGAATGGACCCAACCATCCTATCAAGAAGATCGTCGACTTCCAACCATACTCGAACCTCATCGAGCTAGTGCATCGAGCTACCAAAGCGGAACACCAAGTGCAAGATGATTTTAAGTATGCCAAGTTCTCATCCAAGTCATACGGCTTCTCCAACACCCAAGCTTCAACGACTCCAACACCGTCTACCAAGCCTTCTACTAGCAACATCGACAAGTCGAGTTCCAAGAAATCTTCGTCTACTCCAAGTCATCCTCCTACTACAAGCAACTTCAAGCTGAGAGCTTCATCATCATCAACCCCAACCGAGGATACCGTCAAGTAGAGTTCCTTCAAATGCTTCACATGCGGAGGCCGAGGCCACAAGTCCTACGAGTGAACCAACAAGCGGACCATGATCCTCAACGATGACATCACATACGACTCGATTAGTGAAGGAGAAATGGACGCTCTTGAGAAAGTCTCCATGCACCGGCAAGTGAAGGATCAAGAGGAGCAAGTCTTTTGCGATGAAGATTCAAGTCCCGCTCTTGTTGTCTCCGAAGTCTTCACTCTCCAGCATCACCAAGACGAAGACCAAAGATGCCACATATTCCACACCAAGGCCGGCATCAATTGACGATCCGTCAAGGTCATCATCGATGGAGGGAGTTGTCATAACCTCGCAAGTGAAGAACTTTGCTCCAAGCTCCAATTGCCCAAGACGAAGCATCTACATCCATACAAAGTGCAATGGCTTAGCCACTCCGGCACTATCCAAGTCGAGCATTGAGTACAAGTCTCCTTCAAAATTGGAGCCTACGAAGACACCTTGGAGTGCGACGTCGTTCTAATGACCGTTTGCCACCTTCTCCTTGGACGCCCATGGCAATTTGATAGAGGAGTCATCCAAAACGGCCGAACAAACCACTACATATTCAAGATGAAGGGCAAGGATTACGTCCTTCGCCCAATGTCACCAATCCAAGTGATCGCCGATAAGCAAGCCACCCATCGTGGAGATCATAGTGAGAGAGCGAGCCATGAAAAAGAGAGTGAGCGCCACAAGCCCAAATAAAACACCTCCATGATGAGTGAAAATAAGAACTTAGTCCTATTTTGCCACCAAAAGTGAGATAAGAGGAGTGTGTGAGAACCCATCTAGTGTCCTACACTAAGTCCTTGTGTGCAAGGACAATGCACCACAAACTAACACTTCTCACACTCTTCCTATAGTGTTGTATTCTCTTTTGCAGGAATTTCACGATGTTTTCCCCGACGAGCTACCTCCGGGACTACCTCCAGTACGAGGCATTGAGCACCACATCGACCTCATCCCCGGAGCACCACTTCCGAACAATGCTCCCTACCGCGTCGACCCTGAAGAAACCAAAGAAATACAAAGGCAAGTAAAGCATCTCATAGACCATGGACATGTCCGTGAAAGTTTGAGCCCTTGTGCCGTCCCGGTCATTCTTGTGCCAAACGAGACGGTAGCTTTCGCATGTGCTCCGATTGTAGACCTATCAATGCTATCACCATTCGTTATAGGTACCCCATTCCATGCCTTGATGATATGCTTGATGAACTTAGTGGTTCCACTATCTTTTCTAAAATTGATCTTAAAAGTGGTTACTATCAAATCCGTATACAAGAGGGTGATGAACGGAAAACCGCTTTAAAAACCAAGTTTGGCTTGTATGAGTGGTTAGTCATGCCTATGGGTCTATCGGAAGCACCATGTACTTTTATGCGCCTTATGAATCATGTCTTTTGCCCTTACAATGGTGTGTTTGTTGTGGTCTACTTCGATGGTATCTTTGTTTTTAGCAAGTCTCTCAAAGAACATGTCACCCATGTCCGAACCATTTTGCAAACTCTTCGAAAAGTGCATCTCTATGCTAATATGGAGAAATGCCTTATTGGCGTTGACAAGCTTGTTTTCTTGGGTTTTGTTGTTTCTTCTAAGGGTGTTCATGTTGATGAGTCCAAGATCAATGCTATTTAGACTTGGCCACAACCAACCAATTTGCAACAAGTGCGTAGCTTTCTTGGCCTTGCGGGTTTCTATCGTCGCTTTGTGAAAGATTTTAGCACCATTGCTTTGCCTTTGCATGCTTTGAGCAAGAAGAATGTGCCTTTTGTTTCGAGACCATCCCAAGATACCGCTTTCAATGAGCTTAAGAATTTGCTTACTCATGCTCCCGTGCTTGCTTTACCCAACTTTGACAAACCCTTTGAGATTCATTGCGATGCTAGTGGTAATGGCATAGGAGGTGTGTTAACGCAAGAGAAGTGCCCCATAGCTTACTTTAGTGAGAAACTCTCCGGCACGCAACTCAATTACCCCATCTATGACAAAGATCTATATGCTTTAGTCCGTGTTTTGCATGAATGGGAACACTATCTTTGCCCTCATGAGTTTATCATTCGTCCCGATCATGAAACGCTCAAGTACCTTAAGGGCCAAACCAAGTTGAACAAGCATCATGCTAAATGGAGTGAATTTATTAAGTCTTTTCCTAAGGTCATCAAGTACATTAAGGGTAAGGAAAACATTGTGGCGGATGCCCTTTCTTGCATATGCATGCTTGTTACTCAACTTGAATTAGATGTCATTGGTTTTGAGCATATCAAAGAATTGTATGCGCATGACCCTACTTTTGCCACTCCTTATGCCAAGTGTTTGACGCACACCTCTTGGGAACGCTATTACATCAAAGATGGATATCTTATGAGAGCTAACAAACTTTGCCTCCTCGAGTCTTCTCTTCATTCATTGCTTTTGCAGGAATCGCATGGAGGAGGGTTTATGGGACATTTTGGATGCGACAAGACTTTCGCCACGCTCTCCAAGAACTACTTTTGGCCCAAGATGTACCGCGATGTCAACCGCTTCACCAACCGATGCTCTACATGTCGCAAAGCTAAGTCCAAAGCTCAATCCCATGGCCTTTATATGCCTCTACCAATTCCATATCAACCATGGGAATACATTAGCATAGACGTTGTACTTGGTTTACCTAGGACTAGAAATGGGAAGGATTCGATATTTGTCGTTGTGGACCGTTTCTCAAAAATGGCACATTTCATTCCTTGCAACAAGATAGACGATGCTTCACATGTTGCTAATCTATTTTGTAGGGAAATATTGCGTCTACATGGAGTGCCAAATACTATCGTCTTGGACCGCGACGTCAAGTTCCTTAGCTACTTTTGGAAGACCCTATGCGCGAAGCTCGGAATCAAGCTACTCTTCTCTACGGCATATCATCCACAAACCGACGGCCAAACAGAAGTTACCAACCACACACTCTCCGCTCTACTTCGAGTACTAATCAAGCAGAACATCAAGGAGTGGGAGAAGTGCCTACCTATTGCCGAGTTCGCCTACAACCAAGAAAGACACTCCACAACCGGCAAGTCCCCCTTTGAGGTCGTCTACGGCTTCAACCCTTTGTCACCATTGGACATTCTCCCTCTACCCCTCCAAGAACGCATCAATTTGGACGCTAGTGCATGAGGGACAAATCTCAAGAAGGTGCATGAAGATACAAGAAACACCATCGAGTGCCAAGTTCAATGCCTTGCGACCAAGCTCAACTTCAACAAGCAACCTCTGGTCTTCAACATTGGTGATATCCTGTGGCTACACCTTCGCAAGGACCGTTTTCACAAGAACGCAAGTCCAAACTTCGACCCCAAGCGGATGGACCCTTCAAGGTGCTCGCACGCTACAACGATAATGCTTACAAGATCGACCTCCCGCGTGACAAGTACAACATGAGCGACATCTTCAACATCAAAGATCTCTCTCCCTTCCATGGTGATGAAGAATTTGATCCGAGGACGGATCTTCCCCAAGGGAGGGGAGATGATGCGGAGCATCCCAAGGCCATCCCCATTGACCCAACTACATCGCCTACGACACCTCTTGGACCCATGACATGAGCATGTGCAAGAGCTCTTGAAACCAAGGTGACATCTCTCCTCTCACAATTCCACTTCGATGCACATGAGACTTGGCTACTACCTCATACAGACACTTTGTGCATACTCAGGTATCATGGAGAAGCTAAGGAGCAAGGAAAAGAATTAGTAGAGGATGGATGAGAAGACTGAGAAGAAGCAGGGCTGCAGGAAAAGTCCCAGCCACCGGACGCCGGCCGGGACCGGACGTCCGACGCTTGATGCTCTAGCTGAACCCAGCGAGAGGACATCCGGCCCAGACCGGATGACCGGTGCCCCTGCACCCGAGCTAAACAAGCGGACGACCGGTGCCAGCGGATGACCGGCAGCCACCGGAAATCCGCTACACCAACTCCGAGCCAGAATGAGTGGAGGATCGGCAGCCACCGGACGTCTGGCCGCTCCTGAGACACCAGACGACCGGTCCCCAGCGGACGTCCGGTACCTGGTTGTGTCCAGATTCGGGCCCGAAGCCCATGTACCCCTAATTTCTCCCCCATTTGCACTTAGACTATAAATAGACCCCCTATTCATCCTAGCTAGGGTTAGCGTTGGTTTAGCTCATTTCAGAGATCGAGCTACGCTCATCCACATCGGATCTACTCCTCGTGAGAGACCGCGGCCTCTTCGGAGAAGATCCCTTTGGATTCAAGACCTCCTTGCGGAGAAGAACATCAAGACCTCCTCACGGAGAAGACCGTTACCCTTGTATCGTCCTTAGTTGATCGTGTACCATGTGACCTCTTATGTATCCGAGGATCTAGCACATGTGTGACTATCTTGTGTTGGTTTAGTGTTTCTCCCATGTTTTCCTTTGTGTTCGCCTTGTTTCCCATTTGTGTTCTTCGTGTTCGTCGCGGGGTTCGCTAATATCATGAAATATCGGCCCCAGGGTTCCTACCCTACATCACCTTGATATGCTATTAGCTCAGGCAATGAATATGAACTGTCTTTTGTTATTATTATTTTTATTACTCTGATTATATGTGTGAACAAATATATGCAATCTGGTTTGCGAATAGCACACGGTTCATTGATGAAAGCTGTGTGCCGAACAAACCCCGCCACCCCGCCCACGATCTGAGTCATGCTTTCTGATTGGCTAGAACCCAAACCCCATGGATCATACGTCTGCACCGTTGGGTACTCGCAGATCGAATGGCGATCCTCATCCTGTTCAACAACACATGCAGTTCTGGTTGGAATTTTATTTTTATGCACAAAATGCGTGTTAATCTCAAAAAAATGTGTTAAATATAGCTAACGATACCTCAAATGCGCCAGAAAATCAAACACGTGGTATATTGGTGACTGCGTACCGTGGGGAAATTTTTATGATGCCAAACGATGAAGTCACCGGCCACAGGAGTTTGAATTGACACGTCTCCTTTTGGAAAACCATAATCCTTCATGTGAGATGCTCCGGTTTGGAAGGAGCGGTCATCAAAACTTGTGCCAAACTTTACCAATTTTTTCCACGAGGTCGTGAGAGCACGCCACAGGCACACATCGATTTTGATGATGTTCGAACTCCATCTGAATTTCCTATAATTAAAATACCAACTAGGCCTACGCTAGTGGCCGCACCTCGCGGCCGAAATGTTTGAGACTTCTCCCCGCTTCTCGGACAAATGGATGAAAACTCACAAAGCGGCTGTGACGCCCCTGATTCAATCGTACACTAATCATACACGCAAACGTGTACGATCAAGATCAGGGACTCATGGGAAGATATCACAACACAACTCTACAAATAAAATAAGTCATACAAGCATCATATTACAAGCCAGGGGCCTCGAGGTCTCGAATACAAGAGCTCGATCATAGACGAGTCAGCGGAAGCAACAATATCTGAGTACAGACATAAGTTAAACAAGTTTTCCTTAAGAAGGCTAGCATAAACTGAGATACAGATCGAAAGAGGCGTAGGCCTCCTGCCTGGGATCCTCCTAAACTACTCCTGATCGTCGTCAGCAGGCTGCACGTAGTAGTAGGCACCTCCCGAGTAGTAGTAGTCGTCATCGACAGTTGTGTCTGGCTCCTGGGCTCCAACGCCTGGTCGCAGCAAACGGGTATAGGAAAGAGGAAAAGGGGGAGAAAGGCAACCGTGAGTACTCATCCAAAGTACTCGCAAGCAAGGAGCTACACTACATATGTATGCAATTGTATCAAATGGAATAAGGGTATCATATGTGGACTGAACTGCAGAATGCCGGAATAAGAGGGGGATAGCTAGTCCTTTCGAAGACTACGCTTCTGGTAACCTCCATCTTGCAGCAGAAGAAGAGAGTAGATGGTAAGTTCACCAAGTAGCATCATGTAGCATAAACCTACCCGGCGATCCTCTCCTCATCGCCCTGTTAGAGAGCGACCACCGGGTTGTATCTGGCACTTGGAAGGGTGTGTTTTATTAAGTATCCGGTTCTAGTTGTCATAAGGTCAAGGTACAACTCCAAATCGTCCTGTTACTGAAGATCACGACTATTTGAATAGATTAACTTCCCTGCAGGGGTGCACCACATAACCCAACACGCTCGATCCCATTTGGCCGGACACACTTTTCTAGGTCATACCCGGCCTCGTAAGATCAACACGTCGCAGCCCTACCTAGGCACAACAGAGAGGTCAGCACGCCGGTCTAAATCCTATGACGCAGGGGTCTGGGCCCATCGCCCTTTGCACACCTGCACGTTGCGAACGCGGCCGGAAGCAGACCTAGCCTAGCAGGCGTTCCAGTCCAATCCGGCGCGCGCCACTCAGTCGCTGACGTCATGAAGGCTTCGGCTGATACCACGACGTCGAGTGCCCATAATTATCCCCGCGTAGATGGTTAGTGCGTATAGGCCAGTAGCCAGACTCAGATCAAATACCAAGATCTCGTTAAACGTGTTATCTTGAAGACACCGCGAACGCCGACCAGGGCCAGGCCCACCTCTCTCCTAGGTGGTCCCAACCTGCCCTCTCGCTCCGCCACAAAGATCCACCCAGAGGGCCGTCAGGGCAAAGGTCCTTTCAGCCCCCAATCCGTGAATCACTCGCGGGTACTCCTCATGCCAACCCGACTTTAGTCATCACATGTATCATGTATAAAGTATAGGTATATACCCGTGATCAACTCCCGAGTGATCACGGCCAGATAGTATAGCATGGCAAACGGACAAGAATGTATGGCCACTGATGATAAACTAGCATCCTATACTAAGCATTTAGGATTGCAGGTAAGGTATCAACAGTTGTAGCAACAATGACAGGCTATGCATCAGGATAGGATTAACGGAAAGCAGTAACATGCTACACTACTCTAATGCAAGCAGTATAGAGGAGAGTAGGCGATATCTGGTGATCAAGGGGGGGCTTGCCTGGTTGCTCTCGCAAGAGAGAGTGGTCGTCAACACCGTAGTCGTACTGGGTAGCAGCGACGTCGGTCTCGGGGTCTAGCGAGAGAAGAGGGGGAAGAAACAATAAATATAATGCAAACAAATGCATGACGATGCATGACATGACAAAGCATGATGCTAGGCGTGCCCTAACGCGGTACGAGGTGGTACCGGTGAAGGGGGAAAACATCCGGGAACGTATTCCCGGTGTTTCGCGTTTTCGGACAGATGAACCGGAGGGGGAAAGTTGCGTGTTCGGTATGCTAGTTGCGTCGATCTGAGTAACTTTCACGTACAAAGTTTTTCCATCCGAGCTACGGTTTACTTTATATTAATTTTAAAAGATTTAAATCATTTTTAGAATTAACAGAATTAATTTAATTTAGAAAAATGCCATTATGATGTCAGCATGATGTCATCAGTCAACCATCTGTTGACTGGGTCAATAGACGTGTGGGTCCCGTTCGTCATTGACTCAGACTAACTAAACAAGATTTATTAGTTTAATTAGTTAATTAGGTTTATCAGGTTTAATTAGTTTTAACTAAACAGGATTAATTAAGTTAATTATTTAGTTAATTAGTTCATTAATTAAATATTTTTATTATTAATTATTTATTTATTATATTTTTTAAATCATCTTTTTTTGTTGACAGGGGCGTGGGCCCCTGTGGTCAGCGGCCCACAAGGCCTTAGCGGGCGTGCGGCTGAAGCGGGCGTGTGGGCACCGAGCGGCTGGAGCGGGCGCTGGGCGCAGCTCGGCTGACAGGGTGCTCGCCCAGCTTAGCCACGGGGCACGGCGCAGCGAGGCGCCGGCGGGGCGACGGCGCAAGCGCCAGGGGCGAAGTGGGGAAGGGCGGAGCAGTTGGGGGCGGCGAAGAACGCCGGCCGGGGAGGCCACAGCAAGAGGACGCGACGGCAGGGCGGAGGCAGGCAGGGCGCGGACTGCACGGCAAGGAGGCAGGCGACCGGGGCGCGAGCCTGACGCGTCGTGCGTGTGCGCAGCGCATGCCGATGTAGTAAGGGGGGAAGAGGAGCTCCGGGGTGCCGAAGCACGACAGCGGGCAGAGGGCGTGGGGGCCAGCGTTGATGTGGCGGTGATGCGGTGGCGCAAGGCGCGTGGTTGGGTTCAGGGTGACCGAACGGGGTGCGGGCCGAAGCACTTGACGAGCACGGCGTCGCGATGGCCAACGCATGCGAGGAGGCACGGCGACCATTCGGGGACGGAGGGAGCGCGAGGAGGGGGAAGCTCACAGGGGTTCGTAGGGGGCTGGCAGTGGGCTTGGGGAGGAGTTGAGGTCGCGTCTGGCGAGGTGGAGACGAGGACGACGGCGATGGGATCCAAGGGCGTTGGGGTTGAACGGTGGGCGGCGGCGGCATGGTTCTGGCGATGGCGTGGCAGCTTCTGGGCGGCGGCGGTGAGGCATGGTGTCGGGGACGAGCGGTGGCGTTGCGGCCTCGTCTGGGTCGTGCCCCGATCTAGAGGGTGTCGGCGGAGGCAGAGAGAGGAGTGGGGGAAGTGGGGGGTTTCGCCCCGATCCAATCTGGATCGGGAGGGGGCGAGGGAGTGGGGGGAGTGGTGCGGTTAGGGGGTTAGGGTTAGAATTAATCTCATAGTAGTTTGACTGGCATTTTATAAAATAGTTTTAGCATTTTATAAATTCGACTGGCATTTGTTTAATTGTTTTCACTACTGTTTTAATTGTTTTGGAGCCTTTAAAAATTTTATCCAAGTTTGGTTTCTCCACCATAATTACTTACGATTTATTTGACACAACCCGAACATTTTAGTTTTGATATTTGAAAATTTTACTGTTTGCCTATATTTTAAATTTTAATTTGAATCATTTTTTTGAACTAGCTCGAGTTTGTCAACAGTAACCGAGGTGATGTGGCACTATTAGCAGAGGGCAAGGGCCCTAACAAGCTTCTCACCGTCCAGCTTACCCCAGTGCACCTTTGCACGGGCAAGGGCCCTACGGGCACCTTCGATGCAGATGGAGCACTTGATGACCTCGAGCCTTGGACAGGCCTCCACCAGCCGCCGCACCAGCCCGAAGTAGCTCCCAAGCAGGGCCTCTCTGGGCCACAGCCGAACTATGAAGCCCTTCATGGCCTGTTCGGCCGCCTTGTGGAGCTCGACCAGCTGTTTCAGCTGGTCGCTCAAGGGCACAGGGTGTCCGGCCTCAGCATACTGAGACCAGAACACCTTCTCCATCGAGCTGCCCTGTTCAGCTCGGTAGAATGCGGCGGGATCGGATACGCTGCGGGGAAGATCTGTGAATGCCCTTGGAGAGCTCCGGATTCGGGTAAGTAACAAGTAGTTTACTTTTATATTTCCGCTTTGCATAGAGAATGCCTTACCCGCTGCTATCTTTTTCACCTCCTCCAACTCTTGGAGGGCCTTTTGGGCCTCGGCCTTGGCAGACTTGGCAGCCTCAAGGGCCACCGCGAGCTCGGACGCTTGGGTCTTTGACTCAAGCTCCAAACTCTCATGTTTTTTCATGAGAGCCTGAAGCTCTTGCTGCACCTCGCCGACCTGAGCCCCGAGTTTCTCTCGCTCGGTGCGCTCCGCGGCCGTTTTCTTTTCAGCCTCGGACAGCGCCTGCTTGAGGGTCGCCACCTCAGTCGTGGCACCTATAATAAGCAGTGCAATCCTGTTATTTTTTGCAATCACGCCTCTCTATAGGCAATTTTTCTGTAAGGTATTTCTTACCTTCTTTCTCCTCGAGCTGCCGCTTGGCAAGGCCGAGCTCTTGCTCGGCCCGTTCGAGGTCCTGCTTCAGGACACCCACCTCCGCAGTCAGTCCGGCGGTGGATAGCAGCGAAGCCTGCATACGCATATTGACTCTTTTTGTTAGACTCCTGCGAAATTTACTAGATCCTCTATTCGGCTTTTCTTTCCAAACGCCAAACAGAGCATCAGGGGCTACTGTCTATGCGGTAATATTTTAACATATTTTTACTTATCTCGAAGCCTGTTAGAAGGCTAGCGCAAGCTTCAGTCAGTCCGCTCTTGGCGGACTGAACCTTCTGGATCACCGTACTCATAATAGTACAATGCTCCTCGTCGATAGAGGCGCCTTCAAGCATCTCAAGCAGATTATCTGGCGCCTCCAGTTGGACGGATGCTGCCGGTTCAGAAGACTTGCTCCTCTTGGAAGGAGTTTGCCTACCGCAGTCCGGAACTGTTGAAGATTCCGGCACGGTGTCCGGCATAAAGCTGGACTTGGAGCCCTGGGGGGTTTTGTCCCCTTCACTCCTGGAGTCCGGGAGGTCGCCTTGCGGCTCCTCCAGGACCACCTCCTCCTGCCCTGGAGCTCGTTGTGACGCCACTTCGGCGTCATCCGCAGTGCGGGGTGAGACAATGGGCGGAACTGAGTTCATGTCCGATGAATCCAGGGAGCCGCTCGACGACTCGTTGAGTTCGGCCCGGGGCGGGCTGCATGATTATATTTGACATTAGGGAAAGCTGCGCAACAAAAGGAATATCATTTGTTAATCTGGTATCCGAACACTTACAATTTCGCCGGACGCCTGGCCCTGTCCGGCCACTCCTCTTCGTCCTCGTCGGCGTCGGGGGCGTAGACCGGTGGAGGGGTCTTCCTCTTCTTGGACCCTTCGGCCTTCCCCCTTGGGGGGACCTTCCTTTTCTTTCCTCCATCCGCTGGGGGGGGGGAGAGATTTCTTCTTCCTCCTCCTCGTTTTCACGGGAGGAGGGCGTCTCGGACTCGTCGGATGACGAGTCCGACAACACCATGTTGCGGGTACTCTTTCGAGTCCCCATGGTCTTCTTCTTCTTGGCCTTCTTTTCCGGCACCACATAAGGCGCCGGAGCCAGCAGCTTTACTAGTAGAGCTGGGGCTGGGTCTTCGGGCAGCGGAGCCGGACAGTTAATCAGTCCGGATACCGCCCGCCAAGCCTGTCAAAGGTAAGGGAGTTTAGATCCCACATAAAGTTAAACTATGAAAAAAGCTGAACATCCTGTAAAAGGTGAAAATAGCTTACCTCGCTAGCGTGACGCTGCGAGCTGTATCCGCGGTCCTCGGAAGCGGATGCGGGAGCCTCGGCACCTTTGATTAGCGCCTTCCAAACGTCTTCACACGTCGTGTCGAAGAGCCTATTAAGGGTTTGGTGCTGTGCCGGGTCGAACTCCCACAGAGTAAAGTCCCATTGTTGACACGGGAGGATTCGGCGAACGAGCATGACCTGGACTACATTTACAAGCCTGATTGACTTGTTTACCAGGTACTGGATGCATGTCTTCAGTCCGGTCACCTCTTCCTCGTTAACCCATGATAGTCCCGTCTCTTTCCAGGACATGAGCCGCGTGGGGGGTCCGGATCGGAACTCGGGGGCTGTGCTCCATTTTGGATCGCGTGGCTCGGTGATGTAAAACCACCCGGCTTGCCACCCCTTTAGGGTCACTACGAAGGAGCCCTCGAACCACATGACATTGGCAATCTTGCCAGCCATGGCGCCTCCGCACTCCGCCTGGTTGCCGCACACCACCTTGGGCTTGACGTTGAAGGTCTTGAGCCAGTGGCCGAAATGGGGGCGGATGCGGAGGAAAGCCTCGCACACGACGATAAACGCCGAGATGTTGAGGATGACGTTCGGGGCCAGATCATGAAAATCCAGGCCATAGTAGAACATGAGCCCCCGGACGAATGGGTGAAGTGGAAAATCCAGTCCGCGGAGGAAGTGGGGAAGAAATACTACCCTCTCATGGGGCCTTGGGGTGGGGAGGAGCTGCCCCTTCTTGGGAAGCCGGTGCGCGATGTCTTTGGACAAGTATCCGGCCTTCCTAAGCTTTTTTACGTCGCCCTCCGTGACGGAGGAGACCTTCCACTTACCTCCTGCTCCGGACATCGCTGGAGAAGGTTGAGGTGGGAAGTGTGGACTTGGGCGCTGGAGCTCGAGTGCGCAGGAGATGGATAGGCAAAGGAGGAAGAAGGCGTAGGTAAAAAGGTGGATCCTTATCCCCTTATATGGGCGGATGCGGTCATGCGTCCCCACCTGCCTAATAAAACTCGCTTGCCTCCAAAGCGCCGTGGTAAATGGCGCGATTAGGGTTACCCACGTCCGTATTGATGAGAATCCCGTAAAGAGGGTACACGATCTCTGCTTTGACAAGACGTGCCAAGGAAGCCGCCTCGCAAAACATGCTGAGGTGGAAAAGTAAAAACGATTCGAGTGAAGGACTTGGCCGTAGTGTGATGACGCACTGCAGAATACGTCGGCAGATTTGATTTGTGTCAATATTATTCTCTCTATGGCAATATGTGGAAACTTATTTTGCAGAACCGGACACTACGCTTGGTGTTTACGATCTTCTATGAAGGACTTGGAGGAGGAACCTGCCTTGCAATGCCGAAGACAATTTGCGCGCTGGACTCGTCGTCATTGAAGCCTGGTTCAAGGGCTACTGGTGGAGTCCTGGATTAGGGGGTTTTCGGGTAGCCAGACTATACCTTCAGCCGGACTCCTGGACTATGAAGATACAAGATTCAAGACTTCGTCTCGTGTCCGGATGGGACTTTCCTTGGCGTGGAAGGCAAGCTTGGAGATGCGGATATTCAAGATCTCCTACCATTGTAACCGACTCTATGTAACCCTAACCCTATCCGGTGTCTATATAAACCGGAGGGTTGTAGTCCGTAGGCAATCAACTCCATATACAACAATCATACCATAGGCTAGCTTCTAGGGTTTAGCCTCCTTGATCTCGTGGTAGATATACTCTTGTACTACCCATACCATCAATATTAATCAAGCAGGAGTAGGGTATTACCTTCATCGAGAGGGCCCGAACCTGGGTAAAACAAAGTGTTCCCTGCCTCCTGTTACTATCCGGCCTAGACGCACAGTTCGGGACCCCCTACCCGAGATCCGCCAGTTTTGACACCGACATAGGGTGACACAGAACTAGCTCCAGTTCGTTAATGTAATATAGGCATGTATTCCGTATATAGTCATACGTGCTTATGGAAAAGAACTTGCATGACATCTTTTGTCCTACCCTCCCGTGGCAGCAGGGTCCTATTGGAAACTAAGGGATATTAAGGCCTCCTTTTAACAGAGAACCGGAACAAAGCATTAGCACATAGTGAATACATGAACTCCTCAAACTATGGTCATCACCGGGAGTGGTCCCGATTATTGTCACTTCGGGGTTGCCGGATCATAACACATAGTAGGTGACTATAGACTTGCAAGATAGGATCAAGAACTCACATATATTCATGAAAACATAATAGGTTCAGATCTAAAATCATGGCACTCAGGCCCTAGTGACAAGCATTAAGCATAGCAAAGTCATAGCAACATCAATCTCAGAACATAGTGGATACTAGGGATCAAACCCTAACAAAACTAACTCGATTACATGATAGATCCCATCCAACCCATCACGGTCCAGCAAGCCTATGATGGAATTACTCACGCACGGCGGTGAGCATCATGAAATTGATGATGGAGGATGGTTGATGATGATGATGGTGACGGATTCCCCTCTCCGGAGCCCCGAACGGACTCCAGATCAGCCCTCCCGAGAGGTTTTAGGGCTTGGCGGCGGCTCCGTATCGTAAAACGCGATGATTTCTTCTCTATGATTTTTTCTCTCCGAAAGCAAATATATAGAGTTGGAGTTGGCGTCAGAGGGTTTCCAGGGGGCCCACGAGGTAGGGGGCGCGCCCTAGTGGGGCGCCCCCCCACCCTCGTGGAAAGGGTGTGGGCCCCCTGGTAGGGGGCGCGCCCTAGTTGGCAAGGATTTTTTTATTGTTTTTTCGAAGATGTTCCGTGGAGTTTCAGGTCATTTTGAGAATATTTGTTTTCTGCACATAAGACCACCATGGCAATTCTGCTGAAAACAGCGTCATTCCGAGTTAGTTCCATTCAAATCATACAAGTTAGAGTCCAAAACAAGGGCAAAAGTGTTTGGAGAAGTAGATATGACGGAGACGTATCACCTAGCAGTACGTCGCAATAGCACCGCTAGCTCAGCGGTATGGCATAGAACCAAGAAGGAAGTGGCTAGAAAGGCTACAACCACGAACATGAGGAAGGGCAGCGGGAGAGTGAAGAGGATAGAGAATGATTGCCTCTTACTTAAAGCACTCATCGCCCAGAACCAAATTAACATCAGCTTGTTTGAATCGGGGAGTAATATTATTTTTGACACCATGGATGATGAACAAGTAGAATTGTTGCTTGCTAAAAGTAAAGTAGATGTACTTGAAGCATGCAATTACGTCCATGGCCAGCCATTTCTTGTTGGCGAATACTTTGATGAGTGCAGCTCCATTTGCCGCGAGTTACATGAATATTGCATGGGTCAAATGTCAGCAGGTTATCATGCTTTACTAGTCCACTACAATAGAGATCATTTCCGACACGATGCTATTTCCATCAATGTGAGTTTCGAGGACTTACGTCTCTTCTTCAACTTCAACATGCTTGATGCCACTCTTGTTAGATGCCTGATTTTGTATGTACATAACAAACTCTGATCAACTTCTCCATACAAAGCTGTAAATGATAAACAGCTAACTGCATTTTATTCCTCTGAGGGGATTAAACGCGCAGAGAAGAATAAGGGAGAGTGTGTATTTCATAGACCCTGCATTAGCAAATGGCACAACACTAGATGGTAAGGACCGACGGGACTGGGCCGTTAACACGGTCCTCCGTATCTTCGAATACACATCCCATGCAGAATCATTTCTCTGTCCATATCATGAACGGTAAGTGAAGTAAACAGCCATGCATACACTAATTGTCTTTTAGATTTCGACATCATTTGTAAGTTCATGGCTTTCTTAATATGTAGAAATCACAGGATATTGGTATTCATTGTTCCAAACAAGAACACAGTTTACTACATCGATTCTTTTAGAGAGTCAACAAATGCTCAGGATCTGACGCATGTTCAGCAATTCTTGGATAGCTATTGAATTCTATGATGTTAAAATTAATTTTCATTTATATCTGGTTCAATAATTGATGTTGTCAAAATTCATCATTATTTGTAGTGTGCTCGTATTGTGCAAAACTAAACCAGGGAACCTGTTCAAGACGGAACAACCCGTCCAGCATGAGATCGTTTCTCTGGTAACACACCGAAATCTGTTATTTTTGGAAAATTTATCCAACAATCTGCAAATATCTTTCCTTACGCAAGTCAAATGTTCAAGCTTCTAAATAAACCTCTTTCTATTTTGTCCAAATAAAAATAATACATCTAACAAAGGTTAGGTTGTTCCTAGCTGGACAAATACATGACTAATTTTGTACAAAAAATTCAGTGTCCTCAGCAAGAAGCAGAGACCAACCTTTATTGATACTATGTTTGCAGACACATGATCTCCATCTGCAAATCTGCTGATAGTTGTGACGATCCTCGCAAATTAGTACCAGTAAGTCTATCTTAATTAATATCTTCTACTCCACTCATATGGCACATTCTGATCTTAAAAGTACTGCAGCTCATCTTAAAACCGAGTACCCCTAAACCGCTCCTGGCTGGTAAATTGTTGATGGTTCGGAGATTTATCAGCGACTTCTTCCTATATCACTACATCAATCCCACTGGTGATAATGAAGATTTCAGCATGCGTCCTCCTGAAACATTGAGTAAGAGTTAGCCGCTAAACATATCACACATGGATCCATTGTTTTCCATCTGATGAGGTCTTCGTATTTTGTACACTATGATTAATTACGTAATGCATATATTGTGGAAAAATCATTGGAATTTAGCTACCATATGTTCAATTGCAATTGTTGCGAAATATGATGAATGTTCTTCCCGTGGACACAATTTTCTCAATTAAATATTGTGGCGAATTTTCTTTTTTGCTTGCCGATTCAAAATGGGATATTTTTGTTTATGTGTTCAATTGAATACTATGGCGAATTTGCTTTTTGCGTGCCGATTCAAAATGTATATTTTTGTTTTAACCTGGCAATCGCTCCACACACGGTTCAACTAAATGAGTGTGTGCGATCCACATCGGAAAGCATACGACAGTCGTACTAGAACCGTCGGTGATACACAGCAGATCGCAAACAATTTGCAGCGCTACTACGTGTGTGTAGGTTCTCCGGAACCGTTTGTGATATCGTGTTATCACACACGAGAACTGGGAGTAAATCATGCCCGATGCAAAATACAATCCCAGTCATAATTTTTTCAGGAATCCTGTGGGATCCCAAACAAAAAGCACATGTCACTCTTGCGGCAACCGTCCGTGATACCTAACAAATCACAAACGGTCTGCAACACTTGAATGTGTGAGAAGGGGCTCCTGAACCGTTTGTGATAGAACATTATTGCAGACGGTAATTACTGGAAAACGTGTGCAATGGAGTCTAGCATGGCAGACGGGTTACGCAGAAAACTCATGTGCGATGGGGCACAAATCGCACACAGTTCATATATTGGCCCGTGTTCCTTACATATTTATCCCAAACGGTTCATTACGACAGACCGTATGGTTTCACTGCATCATTAGAAACGCTTAATCACCGATACCACACGTGCGAAAGAATTTAGTGTGTACTGCATCGCACATGATTACATTTTGGAAGGCCTCTGGATCACTGCTCCATATCCCCGACGGTTTCTAGGTCATGTGGGAAGGACCCCCCTATCGCCCACACTCACTTGGCGACGGTTCGAAATGCCGTCGCGGAAAGGGGTAAAAAACCGTTTGTTAAGGACCGACGCGCACCAGTGTGACCACCTGTTGGTTGCCGCTAAGTACAACATCAACGGCTCCTGGGGTTTGGGAGCAACCAAGGTAGGCACAGAGGATAAGTAGGCCTTCAACTCTTGCAAAGATGCATCGGCTTCCGGGGTCCACTTCATAAGCCCTGCCTTCTTCAAAATTTTGAAGAACGGCAGGGCGCGCTCGGCAGACTTGGAGATGAATCTGCTTAGTGCGGCAACGCATCCTGTCAGGTGCCTCACATCCTTAACTGTCCTTGGCACTTGGATCTGCTCGATAGCTTTGATCTTGTCAGGGTTGGCTTCGATCCTGTGATGGGACACGAAGAACCCGAGCAAGTTGCCAGAAGGAACACCAAATACACACATTTCCGGGTTAAGCTTCAAATTGATCTTGCGCAGATTAGCAAACGTCTCCTGAATAAGGGTGGATCTATCCTTGGTCTTGACCACAGTGTCATCCATATAAGCTTCTATATTCCTGTGCAGCTGTGGCTCAAAACCAATCTGGACTGCCCATGCAAAAGTGGACCCGACACTTTTTAATTCGAACGGCATGCGGACAAAACAGTATATACCACATGGAGTAATGAATGATGTCTTCTGTTCATCTTCCTTGGACATGAAGATTTGGTGATACCCATAATATGCATCCAGAAAGGAGAGCAAATCACAACCTGAAGTGGAACCCACAATCTGATCGATACGCGACAAGGGAAATGGGTCCTTCGGGTAAGCTTTTTGAGATCTGTGAAATTTATGCAAAGCCTCCACTTCCAGTTAGCCTTCTAGACTACTATTGGATTTTCCAACCACGTGGGATGCATTACTCCTCTCACCAAACCAGCTGCCTCAAGTTTCTTGATCTCTTCCGTAATGAACTGATGCCTCTCCAAGGCCTGCTTCCGAACTTTTTGCTTGACAAGTTGGGCGTGTGGGCAGACAGCAAGGTGGTGCTTGATTACCTCCCTGGGAACACGAGGGATATCAGATGGTTTCCAAGCAAACACATCGATATTCGCTCGCAGGAAGGCAACGAGAGCAATTTCCTATTTGTCATCGAGGGTGGCGCTGATAGTGGAAGTACCATCAACGCCAGCCAGCCCTGCCGGGACCTTCTTTACTTGGGGTGTAGAGACCTTGGATCTCTCCCTGTTGGAACACTCCGGCACGTCATCAACGGTTGTGGTGAACTCCGAGGGACGGGGTCGCGGCAGAGGCAGCGGTCGAAGTGGTTCCTATGTCATTTTTCCTTTGCTTTACTTAGCGGGAACCACTGCGGCCGCTGCCTCTGCCGCGACCGTGTCCCGGTACATCTTGTCCACAGAAATGATCGCATCCTTCTCGTCTGATGGGATGGTGATGACTCCCAGTGGCCCAGGCATCTTCAAGGTGTTGTAGGCATAGTGGGATGCCGCCATCAATTTAGCCAAGGTCGGGCATCCAAGAATCCCATTATATGGCAGGGGGAGATCGACAACATCAAACACAATCCTCTTAGTCCGGTAGTTTAGTTCTCCCCCAAATGTTACCGACAACGTGACCTTTCCCTTAGGATGGCTCCTGCTGGGATTAACTCCTTGAAATGTGCCGGTACCTCTAGTTGTTCCTCTGATATCTGAAGCCTGCAGATAACCGTTGGGGAGATCAGATTGAACCCGGCCCGTCGTCCACCAACATCTTTATGACCTTGAGGTTGTGAATTATTGGGGAGACCAACTATGGCAAAAACCCTACTGCAGTGGTACGACTAGGATGATCCTCCTCGTCAAAGATGATAGGTGTACGTGACCATTCGAGCGGCTTCCGGGCCTCCGACGCTGGTTACATGGCATTGACCTCTCGTGCTCACCGCTTGAGTTGGTGGTGAGAGTGTGCAGGGATGCACCCCTGTCAATGCACAAGGCGTCGGTGGCCTTCTAAAACTCTTGCTCACTGGTTTCCTCTTCATCCCTTCTATCACTCTCATCATTACAAGCTTCCTTCTCTCGGCCTCTGGTGGGTTTTCCTCGGTTCCGAAAGGGTTTGCTGGGGCGATTTACTTCACCATCTCGACCCTTACTGCCAGCAACATTCTAACCTTTTTTGTTGTCATGCTTCTCAGATTGTGCTCTCTGTCTCTTGACAAGCTGCTCAACTGATAAAACTCTTGATGATCATGGCCCTTGGTCCAATGAATTTTGCAATAAGGCCCATCACCTTTCCTGATTTTCTCGGCAGCAGCGGCTTCCCGGCAATCGGCGCACGTGGCAGCTTCCTTGCCGGGGGCTGAAAGCACAAGTGCTCCCTGAGTGGTTTTGGTAATTAATGTCAACATATCTCTTGTTGGACTAATACTTTTATCTAGTATATTTCAGATGAGTACAACAACGGAGTGGCTTGGACAAGAGGATGTGGAACCCCTTCTAGATGCTAAGGAGAGAAGATTGGCAAAATCTCAAAAGCTCAGGACTCTACATTTTCATTTTAGTGATCGAAGATCACATTGAGTCCATAGGAAAGCCAATACTATTAAAAGGGGATGAGGTGTTGCTTAATGGCCTACTTGCTCAAAGTGCTTAGTGATATGCTCCAAAGCCCTCAATCACTTTCTCATATCCACATTTGTCCCAAACCAAAAGTCAAACTCGGCCCTACCGATTTGTTCTATCCGGCGCCATCGAGTTCACTTGACATAGCCACTGCTAGAAACCCTAGTCAGTTCGGTCTCACCGAGATGGGCTTGAAAACTCTCTGTTGCCTGTTGCAATTATTTCGGTCTCACCGAGATACGCAATCGGTCCCACCGAGTTTGCTTGACCAACTCTCTATTTTGCTTATTACCAAAATTGGTCCCACCGAGTTTGTGTAATCGGTCAAACCGAGTTGAGGTTTTACCCTAACCCTAGCACATTGGTCTCACCGAGTTGATCATATCCGTCCCACCAAAATGCCTAACGGTCACATTATGAACTGAATCGGTCCGACCAAGTTTTCTGATTCGGTCCCACCGAGTTTGGTAAATTGTGTGTAACGGTTAGATTTTGTGTGGAGGCTATATATACCCCTCCACCCACTCTTCATTTGTGAGGAGGGCCATCAGAACATGCCTACACTTCCAGCATACATTTTCTGAGAGAGAACCACCTACTCATGTGTTGAGACCAAGATATTCCATTCGAACCATATGAATCTTGATCTCTAGCCTTCCCTAAGTTGCTTTCCACTCAAATCATCTTTCCACCAAATCCAAATCTGTGAGAGAGAGAGTTGAGTGTTGGGGACACTATCAATTGAAGCACAAGAGCAAGGAGTTCATCATCAACACACCATCTATTACCTTTTGGAGAGTGGTGTCTCCTAGATTGGTTAGGTGTCACTTGGGAGCCTCCGACAAGATTGTGGAGTTGAACCAAGGAGTTTGTACGGGCAAGGAGATCGCCTACTTCATGAAGATCTACCCAAGTGAGGCAAGTCCTCCGTGGGCGATGGCCATGGTGCGATAGAGATGGTTACTTATTCATTGACCCTTCGTGGACTCGCGCAACCGTTACCCTTCATGGGTTGAAGTCTCCATAATCCTGGATGTACGATAGCACCACCTATCGGAACCACGCCAAAAATCTCCATGTCTCCAATTGCATTTGCACACTCCCATCCCTTTACTTTCTTACAAGTTGCATGCTTTACTTTCCGCTGCTCATATACTCTTGCCATGCTTGCTTGAAATGTATTGTGAATGGTTAAACTTGTGCTAAAACTCCACCTTAACTTAAAGAAATTAAAAACGGCTACTTTTCTTTCCTAAGAGTCTATTCACCCCCCTCTAGACACCTCTTCTCGATCCTTTCAAGTGGTATCAGAGCATTGGTCTCCATTGCTTTGGTTTAAACACCTTTGGAGGAAGATGGATGAATATACGTTGGGGAGTCTTAGATGTAGAGTGCCTAGACTTGATGGCGAGTTCTTTCATGAGTGTAAAATTGAGATGCATGAGATTTTCAATGAATATCACTTGAACAAGTACATTACTACTCCTTGTGCGCACCTTGTTGACCACTTGCATCCTACCCTTGTCGAGTCTATCGACATGATCCGTAATCTTACAACTGACAATTTAATCACTAGAGGATTACCTAGAAACTTGATTGCTAGCTTGCCTGCTCTTGATTGTGCTTAGACCATATATAGATTTCTTGACGAATTATTTCCAAACTATTCCTTGCGAAACTTAGATGAAATTCTTCATAAGTCTATTGCCTTGAGAAAGATGAATTCCAAGGATCCTAAGTTTGGTGATTGTCTATTTGAGCTTAATAACCTCATGCGTGCCAAAGGAGATGCTGGAATTACTAGCAATATCATCTCTGAAGCCATTAGAATTCATAAAGATTATTATTGTGATGATCATTTATCTAATGAATTACCCTCTCTAGGAATTGATTCATCACAAGACAATGTTGAACATCGATACTATGATGAGGATGATGATAGTGACTTTGATCTCGACGAGTCTATGATACACTTTGGTCTTATGGCAAATCTTCACGGGTAAAAGCACCTTTGCACTTATTCCATGAATCAATACTATTGCGAGGCAAAGAACGGATTTTTTTTGCAGAATCACGCAAAGAAAACAGAAATAATTTCATCTTCACAACATCATTGTCCACATATTTTTTATTTTGTATATCGCATAATTCCACGATGGTATTAAGATGGGACGCCACATCCTCACTAGGAGTACCAGAAATTTGATCTTTCCTAACAAGATTCAGCAAAGCAGTATTAATATCACAAGACTCCGCACTAGTGGCGGGAGGAGCAAGCGGAGTGCCAATAAAATCATTGTTGTTGGTATTTGAGAAATCACACAACTTGGTGTTCTCTTGAGTCATGATGACTACGCAACAAGATTGCACCCCAAAACAGATGCGGTAAGAAAACGGCAAACGTAAAAGAGGGGCGAATAAAACAGCAAATTTTTGTGAAGTGGGGGAGAGGAAAACGAGAGGCAAATGGCAAATAATGTAAATTGCGAGGAGATGAGATTTGTGAATAGGAACCTAGTATATGTTGAAGATCCTCCCCGTCAACGGCACAAGAAATTCCTTTTGATGTCGCTTGAAGCTACGTTTGTATTTCCCCAAAATGGAAGGGATGATGCAGCACAATGGCGGTAGGTATTTTCCTCAGATGTGAAACCAAGGTTCTTGAACCAGTAGGAGACCCAAGCAACACAATTTAAACAACACCTGCACACAAATAACAACTACTCGCAACCTGACGTGTAAAAGGGTTGTCAATCCCTTTCGGGTAGCGGCGCCAGAAATTGGCAAACGGACGTGAGATAAAATTGTAGATATTGATATATCGAACGTCTAATAAAATAAATAAGATAAATTGCAGCAAGGTATTTTTGTGTTTTTGGTTTAGTAGATCTGAAAATAAAAGCAAATGAAAATAGATCGCAAAGGCAAATAATATGAGAAAGAGACTCGGGGGGCCATAGGTTTCACTAGTGGCTTCTGTTGAGAAAAATAGCAAACGATGGGTAAACAAATTACTGTTGGGCAATTGATAGAACTTCAAATGCTCATGACAATATCTAGGCAATGATCATTACAGAGGCATCACGTCCAAGATTAGTAGGCCGACTCCTGCGTGCCTCTACTACTATTACTCCACACGTCGACTGCTATCCAACATGCATCTAGTGTATTAAGTTTATGAGGAAACAGAGTAATGCAATAAGAACGATGACATGATGTAAACAAGATCTATCTATGTAGAGATAGACCCCACCGTTTTATCCTTAGTAGCAATGATACATACGTGTCGGTTCCCCTTCTGTCACCGGGATCAAGCACCCTAAGATTGAACCCACTACAAAGCACCTCTTGCCATTGCAAGGTAAATAGATCAAGTTGGCCAAACAAAACAAATATATCAAAGAATAAATACGAGGCTATAAGAAATCATGCATAAAAGAGATCAAAGAAACTCAAATACATTCATGGATATAAAAAGATAGATCTGATCATAAAGTCAAAGTTCATTCGATCCCAGCAAACACATCGCAAAAAGATTTACATCATATGGATCTCCACAAGACCATTGTATTGAGAATTCAGCGAGAGAGAGGAATCCATCTAGCTACTAACTACGGACCTGAAGGTCTACAAAGAACTACTCACGCATCATTAGAGAGGCACCAATGGAGGTGGTGAACCCCATCCGTGATGGTGTCTAGATTGGATCTGGGGGTTCTGGACCCTGCGGCGGCACAATGGCACCGTGTAATCTTCGCCATACTAAAGTTCCCATATCTCTTCGATTCTACTGTCGTATCTATTACTCTCATTCTCGGTCAACTGCAGCATCGTCACAACTGAGTTCTGGTAATCATAGTTTTTGTCCTTCCCCTCAGTATAGAATATGCATCCATTTATATTATATGATTGGTATGTGGCGACAGCGCAAGCGGGGCCTGCGGCTAATTTATAGATGACATTTGTATTGGCTATACTTGTCGGCAGTGGTTTGTCCTGAATTCGCTCTTTGAACCAGGAAGCAAATTTGGAGTTGTGCTCTCTAATGATCCGGGCCTCGTTCCTTTGCCTCCCTACCATTCTGCGCTCTCTCGTTAAGGTCTCCTTGTGAGTTTGCAGCCAAGGATTGATTATATTTGCATGTTGTAACGCTACTGTGTGTGCTCTTTCGATGTCGTCTCGACGGTTTTTTATGTCCACATTTAAATCATGCTTCAGCAGTGAGTGACCCACTCCTTCGAGCCTATTAGCATGTTTCTTCAAGGGCAAACCAAGAGATTGATCATCATTTGTGACATTCTTGCAGAATGATATACACTCCTCTACTAGATAGGCATGGACGATGCTTCAATCTGGACGGGCTTTGTTACGAACGTATCCCTTCACAATTCCATTCACCCGTTCAAATGAGAATATGGTATGCAAGAATGTCGGTCCAAGGTCTTTCACCTCCGCAACAATATGAACTAGTAGATGGACCATGACATCAAAGAATGATGGTGGGAAATATATCTCAAGTTCACATAGTATTGAAATGATCTCCTCTTGTAGTCGTGCCAGATGTTGCACACTGATCGACTTTCGAGACATAGCGTCGAAAAAGTTGCAGAAGTCAATACGTGTGTTGCGGACATGACCGTCCATTATCCCTCCGAGAGCTACCGAAAGTAATTGTGTCATCATCACATGATAGTCATGCGACTTCATGTTGCTAAACATTTGCTTTTTCGAGTCAAGATACCATCGTATGGGTCCCGAGTAGCCGGAAGGAACTTTCATGCCGTTGAGGCATTTGAAAACTTGAGAAAGCTCATCTTCGTCGAGAGTGAAGCAAGCTGGGGGGTGATACGTCTCCAACGTATCAATAATTTTTTATTGTTCCATGCTATTATATTATCATTACAGTATGGTTTATAATCATTTTATATCATTTTTGGTACTAACCTATCGACATAGTGCCAAGTGCCAGTTGCTGTTTTTGCATGTTTTTTACATTGCTCGAAATCAATACCAAATGGAGTCCAAACACAGCGAAACTTTTTGTGGATTTTTTTATGGACCAGAAGACATCCAGTGGGCCGAAGAAGCACCTGGGGGTTCTCCGAGGGGAGCACAACACACCAGGGCACGCCTGGAGGCCCAAGCGCGCCCTGGTGGGTTGTGCCCACCTCGGGTGCCTCCCGAACGACCTCTTTATTCTATAAATAACCCAAAATTCTAGAAACCCTAGGGGAGTCGATGAAAATCAATTCCAGCCACCGCAAGTTCTAGAACCACTAGATCCAATCTAGACACCATCACGTAGGGGTTCATCAGGTCCATTGGTGCCTCTCTGATGATGCGTGAGTAGTTCTTTTTAGACCTACCGGTCTGTAGTTAGTAGCTAGATGGCTTCCTCTCTATATTTTGATTCTCAATACGATGGTCTCTTGGAGATGCATATGATATAATTCTTTTTGCGGTGTGTTTGTTGGGATAAGATGAACTTTGAGTTTATGATCAGATCTATCTTTTTATCCATGAAAGTTATTTGAGTCCTCTTTGTATCTTATATGCATGATTAGTTATAGCATCGTATTTGTTCTCCAATATTTAGGTTTTGTTTGGCCAACTTGATCTATTTATCTTGCAATGGGAAGATGTGCTTTGTGATGGGTCCGTTCTTACGGTGCTTGATCCCAGTGATAGAAGGGAATCGACACGTATGTATTGTTTCTATTAAGGATAACAAGATGGGGTCTATTTCTACATAAATAGATCTTGTCTACATCATGTCATCGTTCTTATTGCATTACTCCATTTTCCATGGACTTAATACACTACATGCATGCTGGATAGCAGTCAATGTGCGGAGTAATAGTAGTTGATGGAGGCAGGAGTCGGTCTACTAATCTTGGACGTGATGCCTATATAATGATCATTGCCTGGATATGATCATGATTATTTGAAGTTCTATCAATTGCCCAATAGTAATTTGTTTACCCACCGTTTGCTATTTTTCTAAAGAGAAGCCACTATTGGAATCTATGGCCCCATGTCTCCTCTTTATTATATTTTCCTTTGCGATCTATTTTCCTTTGCTTTTATTTTCAGATCTATTAAACCAAAAATACAAAAATACCTTGCTGCAATTTATTTTATCTCCCGTTCCCACGAGATCCATCAATGAAATTATTACAACTTTCTCATGTCCGTTTGCCAATCACTGGCGCTGTTACCCGAAAGGGACTGACAACCCCTTTAACACATCGGGTTGCGAGTATTTGTTATTTGTGTGCAGGTGCTATTTTCGTAGTGTTGCTTGGTTCTCCTACTGGTTTGATAACTTTGGTCTCATCACTGAGGGAAATACCTACCATCGTTGTGCTGCATCATCCTTTCCTCTTTGGGGAAATACCTATGTAGTCTAGCAGACATCAGAAGGAATTTCTGGTGCCATTGCCGAGGAAACATCATCAACATCTACCAGGTTCCTAATCACAAATCTCATCTTCTTGCAATTTACATTATTTTCCATTTGTCTCTCGTTTTCCTCTCCCCCACTTCACAAAAAATTGCCATTTTGTTCGCCCTCTTTTTTGTTCGCCGTTCTTGCCTGATCTGTTTTTGCGTGTGTTCTTGTTTGCGTAGTCATGATGCCTCAAAGAAAATATTATGATGTTCCTTACCCCAATATTTTGCTTGAAATTGAGAAAGTACTAAGGAATATATCACTACACAATTTGAGCATAATAAGCATTTTACCGATGAACTCAAGGGGCACTCCATTATGCTAGATGCTATAACAAAACAACTTGATGATATTAGTAGAGAAGTTTGCAATATCCAATCTAAGTATTCTTTTGCTGAAAGTTTGCTAGGAAAAATATCCGATGCACAAGCTACCCTAGTAAATCAAATGGCCGCTAAACCATTCTCGCAAGAAGATAAAAGTGATGAAGATCTTAAAATAATTGGTGTTTCTTCAATTGATTCCTTGTTTAGTAAAATCAAGATTGATGAAAAGGGGATTGGAGAAGAGTCAACTTTAGTTAGAAGGCGTCCCGACAATTCGGAGGGTGAAAATCTTGAGAAAATTGATAAAAGTGGGTTTGAAGAGGTCAAAACTTTAAGTAGTGATGTGCCCAGTCTTTTGGATTACATAGAATTTAATTATAATAGTTGCTCTTTGATTGATTGTATTTCTTTGTTGCAATCCATGATAAATTCACCCCATGCTTATGAACAAAATATAGCTTTTACTAAACATATTGTTGATGCTATGATGAACGCTTTAGAAGAAAAGTTGGAATTAGAAGTTCCAATTCCTTGAAAATTACATGATGAGTGGGAACCTACTATCAAATTCAAGATTAAAAATTATGAATGTTTTGCTTTATGTGACTTGCGTGCTAGTGTTTCTACAATTCCTAAATCTTTACGTGATGTGTTTGGTCTTACCGATATTGAAGAATGTTCTTTAAATTTGCACTTGGTGGACTCTACTATTGAAAAGACTATGGGAAGAATTAATGATGTTCTTATTCATGCAAATAGGAATTATGTGCCCATAGATTTTATTGTTCTTGATATTGATTACAATCCTTCTTGTCCAATTATTCTTGGTAGACCGTTTTTATGCACTATTGGTGCTGTGATTGATATGAAAGAAGGCAATATTAAGTTCCAATTTCCACTAATGAAGGGTATGGAACACTTCCCTATAAAATAATTAGGCCACCATATGAATCAAGCATGAGGTCATCTTATGGATCTAGAAACTAAGATGACAAAACTTATATCCGTGCTTTATGCCTAGCTAGGGCCGTGAAACAATAGTGCTTGTTGGGAGGCAACCCAATGAATAAAATTTATTTTTTTCTTTTGCTTTTTGTTCATGAGTGTTTGCACAATTATGCTACTGTTATGATTGTGTTTTTTTGGTGTGTTTTAGTTAGTGTTTGTGCCAAGCAAATCCATTAAGAACTTCTTGGGTGATACTTGTTTGATCTTGCTGAAAAACAGAAACTTTCGTGCTCACGGAATTTTTTTTAATTTTTAACAGAAGCGTGATAAAATAACAATTCTCTTTGCGGAAGATGAATATACAAATTTCTCAGGTCTTCCAAATTTTTCAGAATTTTTGGAGTTTTAGAAGTATTCGAAATATCCAGATTTATACAGACTGTTCTGTTCTTGACAGATTCTGTTTTCTTTTGCATCGTGTGCTTGTTTTGATGATTCTATCATTTTCTTTGAAGATTTTTTTCCATAGAAAAGTTTCAATACAGTATATATAATGAAAGAATAAAATATGATTGGGTTGCAATAGTACTTATGTTAGTGATTTCCTTTCTTATACTAATGGATCTCACGAAGATTTTGTTGAGTTTTGTGTGATTGAAGTTTTCAAGTTTTGGGTGATGTTGCGATGGATGAAGGAATAAGGAGTAAGAAGAGCCTAAGCTTTGGGATTCCCATGGAATCCCAAGCTATAATACAAAGAGAAGCAAGCAACTAAGCTTGGGGATGCCCCGAGTGGCATCCTCTCTTTCTTCTAACGACCATCGGTATTTTACTCGAAGCTATATTTTTATTCGTCACATACTATGAGTCTTGCTCAGAACGCCTTGTATGATATGAGTCCTTGCTTGTTTTTATTTTTGTTTTAAGTCTTGAATCCTTGCGGGACACACTTGTTTGAGAGAGCCAAAATTATGCCATGACTTGTTAGAATTGCTCTCTATGATTTACTTAAATTTTTATGAGCTATGGAATTGCTCTAGTGCTTCACTTATATTTTTTTGAGCACGGTGTGGTTTAGAATTCTTGAAGAAATGCTCTCTTACTTCACTTAGATTTATTTGCGAATTAGTAAATTTTAAGAAATTCTCTCTTGCTTCACTTAAATCAATTTGAGAGAAAGAAATATTATGCTCATGATCCTCACTTCTATTTGTTTGAGCTTATCAAAAGCAACACATGAAAATAAGTTCCAAAGTAATAGATATCCAAGAAGGATATAATAAAAACTTTCATGAAGATCAGTGGACAAAATAAACTTGATTCCTTCTAATAGTTTTGAGAGATGGTGATGTGATATGTGTGTCATGTTGATGAGTAATTATGCTTTAGTAAGAATATTTGTGTTAAGGTTTTTGATTCCCTATGCAAGCACGAAAGTGAATAGTTATGCAATGAAGTTACATCCTACTTGTGGTGCATTATTCGGTGTTAACTATGCTCAATGCTCGCTTATGATATTATTCGTTTCTTGGTTGGTCACTTCTAAATCTTTTGGTAGCCTTCATTTTTCACTATGTATGATCACTACTTGTGCATTCAAAATCCTTTAAACCAGTTTTGACACATGAGTCCACCACACCAACCTATATGTTGTATTCTTTTTCCGTTCTAAGAAAATTTGTATGTGCCATTTCTAATTTTCAAAATAAACTTCTCTTTTGTGTGCTCGTACCGCTCATGAATCGGTAGGGGGTGGCTAATATATTTCCATGCTAGATATGTTATTCTCATGATGATTGTTTATTCACTTGTCATTGCACGAGAATAAGGCAAACGTATTAGGGATGCCCAGCCCCGAAATGAAAAATGAATTTACGTTATGTTGTGAAATAATAAATTCCTTGGAAAGTGTTGGTATGGAAGGCACTCGTGGATACAGCTAGCCATGGAAAAGGAAATTATGGTTGAAAAAGGAATAAACTTTAATTTATGTTTGGGAACCGCCTATGATATATCTAGCATGGAAAGTATTGGGAACTACTCGATCCTTCTTGTTGACAGGAAAAGCATGCCCCCCAAAATGTTTTTTATCTCTATGTTTTTCACTATGAGCTTTGGCACCTCTACAAATCCCTACTTCCCTCCGCGAAGGGCCTTTCTTTTACTTTATGATTTTTTTATTTTTAATTTGAGTCTCCATCCTCTCTTATAAGGCACCTACTAGGGGGCACTATGATCGTACTTGAGCATTGGGTGTAGCTAATATGCGAGTGTTTTTCATGAATGGATCAATGATTGAGCATGATGGGCTAGGGATAACTTATTTTAGCGTTGATATTTTGAAATACATGGTTGGTTGTTGGTATGCTTGAGTATTTAAGTCCTCTTGTCAAAACTAGACTATTGCTTTGAACCATATAAAATTCCAAATGTCCATGCTACAAAGAAAAGAATATGATATGACATGTTAGGCAACATTCCGCATCAAAAAATTCTGTTTTTATAATGGACCTACTAGAGGACGAGCAGGAATTAAGCTTGGGGATGCTGATACATCTCGAACCTATCTATAATATGTGATTGTTCCATGTTCTTATGGATTTTTTACTAACCTAGTGACATAGTGCCAAGTGCCAATTGCTATTTTTGCATGTTTTCTACATCGCAGGAAATCAATACCAAACGGAGTCCAAATGCAGCGAAACTTTTTATGGATTTTTTATGGACCATAAGGAATCCAGTGGGCCGAAGAAGCACCTGGGGTGCTCCAAGGGGAGAACAACCCACCAGGGCATGCCCTGGTCGGTTGTGCCCACCTCGGGAACTTCCCGGACCACCTCTTTACTCTTTAAATACCCCAAAATTCCAGAAACCGTAGGGGAGTCGACCAAAGTCAATTCCAGCCGCCATAAGTTTCAGAACCACCAGATCCAATATAGATACCATCACAGAGGGGTTCATCATGTCCATTGGTGCCTCTCCGGTGATGCGTGACTAGTTCTTTGTAGACCTACGATTCCGTAGTTAGTAGCTAGATGGCCTTGGAGATCCATATGATGTAATTCTTTTTGCGGTGTATTTGTTGGGATCGAATGAACTTTGAGTTTATGATCAAATCTATCTTTTTATCCATGAAAGTTATTTGAGTCGTCTTTGATCTCTTATATGCATGATTGCTTATAGCCTCGTATTTATTCTTCGATATTTGGGTTTTGTTTGGCCAACTTGATCTATTTATCTTGCAATGGGAAGAGGTGCTTTGTGATGGGTTCGATCTTACGGTGCTTGATCCCAGTGGCAGAAGGGGAACCGACACCTATGTGACGTTGCTATTAGGGATAACAAGATGGGGTCTATTTTTACATAAATAGATCTTGTCTACATCATGTCATCGTTCTTATTGCATTACTCCGTTTTTCCATCAACTTAATACACTAGATGCATGTTGGATAGCGGTCGATGCGTGGAGTAATAGTACTAGATGCAGGCAGGAGTTGGTCTACTAATCTTGGACGTGATGCCTATATAATGATCATTGCCTGGATATCGTGATGATTATTTTAAGTTCTATCAATTGCCCAACAGTAATTTGTTTCCCACCGTTTGTTATTTTTCTCGAGAGAAGCCCCTAGTGAAATATACGGCCCCTGGGTCTCTTCTTTATTATATTTGCCTTTGCGATCTATTTTCCATTGCTTTTATTTTCAAATCTATTAAACCAAAAATACAAAAATACCTTGCTGCAATTTATTTTATCTTCTGTTCCCGTGAGATCCATCTATCAAATTATTACAACTTTCTCACGTTCTTTTGCCAATCTCTGACGCGGGTACCCGAAAGGGATTGACAACCCCTTTAACACGTCGGGTTTCGAGTATATTTTATTTGTGTGCAGGTGTTGTTTACGTAGTTGCTTGGTTCTCCTACTGGTTCGATAACCTTGGTCTCATCACTAAGGGAAGTACCTACCGTCGGTGCGCTGCATCATCCCTTCTTCATTGGGGAAATACCGACGTAGTCTAGCAGACATCAGGGGGCAATAATCATCTTTGGTTTTGGACACAGTTTTGCCCTAGGCAAACTCATTGGCTTTCACTTTTTTCCCGTCACCTTATCCTTGGTTGTAATGGATGATCAGGGTTGAAGCTCTTCCCGAATACCGATATATTTCAAGTCTTGTCTAGCCCTCAGACCATCTTCACTCTTTTCTGGCATGTCAAACAGTGTGCCAAAGAAACTCGTGCACACATTTTTTGTGATATGCATCATATCAAGAGAATGAGGCGTACTGAGTAGTTCCTAATACTCTAAGCCCCAGAAAATAGACTTCCTTTTCCATACTTTTAGTAGCATTTTCTCAAAGTACTTCTTTCTTTTCTTTCCTTCCTTAGGACAATCTTCCAAATTCATTAACATTTGCATGATTTCTGCTCCAGGCCTGTTACGTGGTAGCCCTCGGGCCTCATTAGTGTTGTCGAACAGATCTCCACGAGTTCTCCGCTCATCATCTTTGTGAAGCCACCTTATATGGCCCATGAACATTGTTTTGCTACCGCCCTTTTTCGTTAGCTGCCGAAAAGATGTGTCATCCATACATTTAAGACCAGCGCAATGTCCATGGCACGCCTGTCCGGAAATATATCCATAACATAGATAGTCGTGAACGGTCATGAGCAATGCTGCTCTCATGTGAAAATAATTTCCTGTGCTAGCATCCCAGGTTTTGACCACTTTAGGCTTCCATAATATTTCTATCTCCTCCTTCAATATCTCAAGATATGTGTTGATATCACTGCCAGGTTGGGTTGGCCCTTGAATTAGCATAACCATGTGTATGTACTTTTGTTTCATGCAGAGCCAGGACGGGAGGTTGTACATCGATACAAATACGGGCCATGTACTATGTGTGCTCCTCTGGTTGCCAAATGGATTTTGTCCATCACTACAGACACCCAACCTAGGGTTTCTTGCTTCTGCTACAAATTGTATTCTAAATTATCCAGTGCTTTCCATTGATAACCATCTGTGATATGTCTCATAATCTCATCACTTTTAGACTTTCTAGACTTGTGCCAAGTCATGTTCTTTTCTTCCCTTGGGTTAGCGAAATAACGCTCCAAGAAAGGAATCAATGGAAATATACTATACAACCTTTCGAGCTTCCTTCTTTCTTGGCTTGTATCGGCGTTCGTTGCAAGTTGGCCACTCAGTTTTGTTCGCATGCTCATTCCTATATAAGATGCAATCATTTATGGATGCGTGATTGTAACACCCATGATGCGGCTATATCTCCCACGTGTCGGAGCACAACTTAGAGGCATAACCGCATAGTAGGCATGTCGCAAGAGGGGTAATCTTTACACATCCCATGTACTGAATAAGAAGGGATAAAGAGTTGGCTTACAATCGCCACTTCACACAATACATAAAAATAGCATTACATCATCCAGAATACAATCAAGGTCCGACTACGGAATCAAATAAAAAAAAGACCACCCCTATTGCTAGATCCCTGATCGCCCCAACTGGGCTCCACTACTGATCAACTAGAAAACGAAACAACACAACGAACACGATCTTCATCGAGCTCCCACTTGAGCTAATTTTGGAAGTATCTGTGAGCCACGAGGACTCAGCAATCTCACACCCGTGAGATCAATACTATTTGAGCTTATGAGTAGGAAAGGGGTAATGAGGTGGAGCTACAGCAAGCACTAAGCATATATGGTGGCTAACATACGCAAATAAGAGCGCGAAGAGAAGCAATGCACGGGCATGAACTAGATGTGATCAAGAAGTGATCCCGAAACTACTTACGTTCAAGCATAACACAAGAACCGTGTTTACTTCCCGGACTCCACCGGAAAGAGACCATCACAGCTATACACGCGGTTGATGCATTTTAATTAAGTTAAGTGTCAAGTTCTCTACAACCAGACATTAACAAATTCCCATCTGCCCATAACCGCAGGCACGGCTTTCGAAAGTTCAAAACCCTGCAGGGGTGTCCCAAATTAGCCCATCACAAGCTCTCACGGTCAACAAAGGATATTCCTTCTCCCAGGAAGACCCGATCAGACTCGGAATCCCGGTTACAAGACATTTCAATAATGGTAAAACAAGACCAGCAAAGCCGCCCAAATGTGCCGACAAATCCCAATAGGAGCTGCACATATCTCATTCTCAGGGCACACCGGATGAGCAATCCGTACAACTAAAACCAACCCTCAAGTATCCCCGAGGTGGCACTGCAAGGGGCTCTAGTTTAGACCAACACTCAGACGAGCACTGGCCCGGAGGGTTAAAATAAAGATGACCCTCGGGAGCGCGACTCCCAAGGGAAAAGTAGGTGGTGGTGAGGCAAATGGTAAAACCAAGGTTGGGCCTTGTTGGAGGAGTTTTATTCAAAGCGAACTGTCAAGGGGTTCCCATTATAACCCAACTGCGTAAGGATCGCAAAATCAAGGAACATAATTACGGTATGACGGAAACTAGGGCGGCAAGAGTGGAACAAAACACCAGGCAAAAGGCCGAGCCTTCCACCCTTTACCAAGTATATAGATGCATTAATTAAAATAAGAGATATTGTGATATCCTAACATATCCATATTCCAAAAAGGAACAAACTTCATCTTCACCTGCAACTAACAACACTATAAGAGGGGCTGAGCAAAGCGGTAACATAGCCAAACAACGGTTTGCTAGGACAAGGTGGGTTAGAGGCTGAACATGACAATATGGGAGGCATGATAAAGCATGTGGTAGGTATCGCGACATAGGAATAGAGCGAGCAACTAGCAAGCAAAGATAGAAGTGGTTTCGAGGGTATGGTCATCTTGCCTGAGATCCCGGAAGGAAGAAGAACGAGTCCATGAAGGAGACAAAGGAACGTAGTCGAACGGATCCTCACAAACGCAACGTTATCGAAACCAACCCGAAGAAGCACACCGGAAAGAAGCAAACAACATGGTAAACAACCATCACATAACCATGGCATGATGCACAACCAAGTATGATGCATGTTCGGTTAAATGAAGCACGTCATGGCAAAGTGCACAAACAATACTACAAGTTCAGTGGAGTTCAATATGCAACGAGTTGCATATTGACGGAACACCACATTCAAGTTATTTAGTTCGATCTCGTTTATGTACCCAACAATATTGGCAAGAGGTGAAGCAAAACAAAACTACCTATCTAGGCAAGTTTAAATGAGGCCGGAAACAACAAACAACAATTCCGGTAAATCCCCATATGCATATTTTAGATTTGGTGCTGTTCTGTCCTAAACACAATTTTAGAGTTGTTAAACATGCAAAGTAAGTACACCATGATAAACTAGGCAAAATTCTACCCCATTTACATATAAAGATTAATTAAAACCGAGCTACAGTTAATTAGTTATGAATTAAAGCATTTTAGGATGGCATCTGAGCAAAATAAGTCAAACAACATTTTAAACATTTTAAACGTAGATGAAAGTGGCCTAATATGAAACTAGATGAAATTCTAAGAAAGTTACATATATAAAGTTTATAAATATGATGCACGGTTTGTGAGTTATTAAATGCATGAATCTTAGGGGGTTTCCTGCAAAACTGCTCTCTCTGGAATAAAAGATAAATTCGCACACAGGAAAAAAAACATGCACTGGGCTGGATCTGGGATGAACTCGGTTGCACAGGAGCATGCGCAAGAGAGAAAATCTCGTCCAGGGCGATGGATAGCATGAGGACGCTCACCCTGGGCCGAACGGGCCTGCTGAAGATTGGCAGAAGTCGGGGCCGGTTTGGACGGATCGGGCCAGACCGGTTCGTGCGAGCCGGTAGGACCGAGCGGGTTTGGCTAGCCCGACAGGTTGACGTGATCAGGGCGAAGGAGGCATGGTCAACGGAGCGACCTGCAGCGACTGCAACTCCCGCTCGCTGCAGACAAGATGCAGCGCGGCGAGGGACTTGGTGGCTTGGCGAGGTAACGGCGCGGAGAAGCGGGGAGCATAGAAGATGGGCGGATCCGAGGCTGAGGCAACGAGATCCGGCGACACGGGTCTCAGGGAAGCAGGGGCGCCGGACTTGGCGCGATTCCAGCGAAGGAGAAGCAGAGGAGGGCTCCCGCGGGCGACGTGTCCTTTTCCTCGTGAAGCAGAACGATGACGGCGGAATTGGCACGTTCTCCAGCGAGGGCCACGCAGCTTGAGGCGGGGAAGACCCAAAACAGGACGAAGCCGACGGATCCGAGGCGGAGGTCGCGATTCCCGGCGAGGACGCGGCTTTGGGCGAGGCAGAGGAAGCAGGTCCGGGTGGCGAGGTTCTCGCTTGATGCCTTGAGGGCGTGGATGAGGACGGCTATGGGAGACTCGAAGCAGAGGCGGGGCTAGCAGCAGACGGGGATGGATGGAACCGGCGTTCCCCGGCGACAGCGACGGCGCAGCAACAAATCGGAGTGGCGGTGTGGTAGTCCTGGATTAGGGGTTCTCCGGACAGCCGGACTATATCCTTTGGCCGGACTGTTAGACTATGAAGATACAAGATTGAAGACTTCGTCTCGTGTCCGGGGGGGACTCTACTTGGCGTGGAAGGCAAGCTAGGCAATATGGCTATGTATATCTCCTCCTTTGTAACCGACCTTGTGTAACCCTAACCTCTCTGGTGTCTATATAAACTGGAGGGTTTTAGTCTGTAGGACGAAATACAATCATACCATAGGCTAGCTTCTAGAGTTTAGCCTCTCTAATCTCGTGGTAGATCTACTCTTGTACTACCCATATCATCAATATTAATCAAGCAGGACGTAGGGTTTTACCTCCATCAAGAGGGCCCAAACCTGGGTAAAACATTGTGTCCCGTACCTCCTGTTACCATCCGGCCGAAACGCACAGTTCGGGACCCCCTACCCGAGATCCGCCGGTTTTGACACCGACATTGGTGCTTTCATTGAGAGTTCCTCTAGGTCGTCGCCGTTAGGCTTGATGGCTCCTCCGATCATCGATGGCGATGCAGTCCAGGGTGAGACTTTTCTCCCCGGACAGATCTTCGTGTTCGGCGGCTTTGCACTACAGGCCAATTCGCTTGGCCATCTAGAGCAGATTGAAAGTTACGCCCCTGGCCACCAGGTCAGGTTTGGAAGCTTAAACTACACAACTGATATCCGCGGAGACTTGATCTTCGACGGATTCAAGCCTCTGCCTTGTGCGTCACGCGGTCATGATGAGTGCGGTCCAGCGCTACCATCGGATATTGTTCAAGAGATTGCATAGGCAGCCGCTCTGACCCTCAATTCAGAGCCAGGTGCACCTTCCACGGATGGGTGGATAGACCCCACCACGGAGGCCTTACCCTCAGCGGTGATCGAGCCAAACATCGACCTTACCTTGCACGAGAGCCGTGTTGTTAAACTGTCGGATCCTTCTCCGACCACGGACTCCGAACCGCCTGCGCCCGTTCCTATCGAATCCGATACAGCGCCGATCATGGAGTTTACCTTCATGGATATTTTTAAGCACTCGCCCTTTGGCGACATACTTAACTCATTAAGGTCTCTCTCCTTGTCAGGAGGATCCTGGCCGAACTATGTCCGGCAGGACTGGGATGCGGACGACGAAGAAATCCGAGGCCCACCCACCACCCACTTAGTAGCCACTGTCGATGACTTAACCGACATGCTCGACTTCGACTCCGAAGACATCAACGGTATGGACGACGATACGGGAGGCGAAGAGGAACCACCGCCCATAGGGCACTGGACAGCCACCTCATCATACGATATATACATGGTGGATACACCCAAAGAAAGCAATGGCAACGAGATAGCAGAGGATGACCCCTCCAAGAAGCAACCCAAGCGCCGACGTCAGCAGCGCCGCTCTAAGTCCTGCCAAAGCAAAAGTGGTGATACTTGCACAAGAGATAATAATACCCCGGATAGTGCCGAAGACAACAACAATCCCCTCCAGCAAGATTTAGAACAGGAGAATGGAGGAGCCAGCCCTCCTGAGACAGCGACAGATGGAGAAGAGGAGGATGATAATTACATGCCCCCTCCGAAGACGAGGCAAGCCTCGGCAACGATGAATTCTCTGTGCCAGAGGATCCCGTCGAACAAGAGCGCTTCAAATGCTGGCTTATAGCCACGGCAAATAGCCTTAAGAAAAAGCAGCAGCAGCTTCAAGCTGATCAGGATCTACTAGCTGACAGATGGACTGAAGTCCTCGCGGACGAGGAATATAAACTTGAGCGCCCCTCCAAGAGTTACCCAAAGTGCAGGTTGCTACCTCGACTGGAGGAAGAAGCGTATGATACGGCTGATCGGCCACCTCGCGGCCGCGATAGAGAGGCATTCCAGCCAAAAACTCAGCCTCCACCCCGACGCCATATAAATAAAAAGGCATGGGGAGATACACCAGACCTGCGAGACATATTGGAGGACAAAGCAAAGCATGCAAGATCGATCTACGGATCACGATGGCACGCCACTCTGCGAGACGATAAACGTCACGCCGGATACAGTAAAAGCAAATCCGGTCGGGCCGAACACAGCGGGCAAGACCCATTCGAGCTGCGTCGCGATATAGCCCAATATAGAGGCGCCGCACACCCCTTATGCTTCACAAACAAAGTAATGGATCATCAAATCCCAGAAGGTTTCAAACCTGTAAATATTGAATCATACGACGGCACAACAGATCCCACAGTATGGATCGAGGATTTCCTCCTCCACATCCACATGGCCCGTGGTGACGACTTACACGCCATCAAATACCTCCCACTAAAGCTCAAGGGACCAGTGCGGCATTGGCTTAACAGCTTGCCAGCCGAGTCCATCAGTTGTTGGGAAGATCTGGAAGCCGCATTCCTCGACAACTTTTAGGGCACTTATGTGCGACCACCAGACGACGACGAACTGAGCCACATAATTTAGCAGCCAGAAGAATCTGCCAGACTATTCTGGACACGGTTCCTAACCAAGAAGAGGCCCTAGCAGCCTTCAAGCATAACATCCGTGATGAGTGGCTTGCCCGGCACCTTGGACAGGAAAAGCCGAAATCTATGGCAGCCCTCACGACACTCATGACCCACTTTTGCGTGGGAGAAGACAGCTGGCTGGCTCGTAGCAATAACATGACCAAGAGCCCTGGTAATTCGGATACCAAGGATAGCAATGGCAGGTCACGTCGCAACAAGCACAAGTGCCGCATTAACAGCGACAACGCTGAAGATACGGCAGATAATGCTGGATTCAGAGGCTCTAAGCCCGGTCAGCGGAAAAAGCCATTTAAGAGGAACACTCCGGGCCAATCCAGTTTGGACTGTATACTCGATCGCTCGTGCCAGATATATGGCACCCCCGAAAAACTAGCCAATCACACCAACAGGGATTGTTGGGTGTTCAAGCAGGCCGGCAAGTTAAATGCCGAAAACAGAGACAAGGGGCTGCACAGCGACGAGGACGAAGAGCCTCGACTGCCGAACAATAGTGGACAGAAGGGCTTCCCCCCACATGTGCGGATGGTGAACATGATATACGCAACCCACATCCCCAAAAGGAGCGGAAGCGTGCACTCAGGGACGTATACGCGTTGGAGCCAGTCGCCCCAAAGTTCAACCCATGGTCCTCCTGCCCGATCACTTTTGATCGAAGGGACCACCCCACTAGCATCCGCCATGGTGGATTCGCCGCATTGGTTCTAGACCCAATCATTGACGGAGTTCACCTCACTAGAGTCCTTATGGACAGCGGCAGCAGCCTGAACCTGCTTTATCAGGATACAATGCGGAAAATGGGCATAGATCCCTCAAGGATTAAAACCACAAAAACAACCTTTAAAGGCGTCATACTAGGTGTAGGGGCCAACTGTACAGGCTCAGTTACACTTAAAGTGGTCTTCGGATCCCCGGATAATTTCCGAAGCGAGCAGTTAATCTTCGACATAGTCCTCTTCCGAAGTGGCTATCACGCACTGCTCGGACGAACCGCATTTGCAAAGTTCAATGTGGTGCCGCACTACGCATATCTCAAGCTCAAGATGCCAGGCCCTCGAGGAGTCATTATGGTCAATGGAAACACCGAACGCTCTCTCCGAACGGAGGAGCACACGGCGGCCCTCGCAGCGGAAGTACAAAGCAGCCTCTCAAGGCAATTCTCCAGTCCGGCTATTAAACGTTCGGACACCGTCAAGCGCGCCCGGAGTAACCTACAACAAGACCGCCTGGCATGTTCCGAGCAAGCGTAGCAATACGGCCCCAACCCCAGCCCTCGCGAAACTTCGAAATCTGTACTACGCGTACATAACTACGCTCTGAAAATACCATGGGCACAGGGGGAGGGGCACGACCACGGCACGCCCAAAAATGCGACTCAACCGCACTAGGGGCTCCTGATTTTGTCATTATTTCCTACTTTCAGGACTCCACTCTTTGGAAGGCCTGTCCGGCAGTACAACCGCCGAACACACGATGCCACAACCAAGGTGGCAGAAAGCTACGTCGAATTCCCAGGTGGTCTCTATAACGAGCAAAATACCTGTCTTACATACCGTCTCACAGCTCGCCCCTGGAGGGGGACATGTCAAATAGTCCCATCTCTTACTTATCGCACTATTTGTATCGTTCTGCTTTCACAGCAGCCTTTTAAAATAAACAATGCTTAGCTTCAGCTTATTATTGCATTCTCTATTCATTTCTTTTTTCAATACATATGTTCAATTATGACATTTAGCACCCGTACACTTTGGTATAGTCCATACGCCAGGGGCTCAAGCACCCCACAATATGGTGTGAAAAGTCCGAACACTTTCACAAGTGCGGCACCCCGAACTTATAGCATTATATGCATCAGCTCCGAATCATGTCTTTGGTCAAATGTTGGGTTTGCCCGGCTCCTATGTTTTGGTACCGTACGTTCCGCTCTATCGGCTAAGGTAGCGCTAGGAGAACTACTGTGATTGTGCCCCGGTTCTGCCGGGCTTAGCACCTCAGTACAGAAAGCTAAAATTGACTGTCATGATAAGGCAAGAGACTGGTCACTGTTCGGCGAGGTTTTCGAGTTCCTAAAGACTTATGCCGCTTAGGGCGAGGGGCCGGCCCTGTCCGGCTTAAAGGCATTTATCGTGCCCCGAATTCGGCCTTCCGAATACCAGGGGCTTCACTGAAATTTAAAATTATAGAATTCTATGGCTAAGTGAGAGTGATAAAGCATTATTAGTCCGGTTGCCTTGTTCGTTGTGCTGAGCACCTCCCTCGAAGGACCCAAACATGAGAACAAGAGTGCTCAGGTTTATCCCGAACACCCGAGAACTCGTGGCATGGGGGCAGAAGCCAAGGACTAGCCATCTCTCAGATTGGATAAATGGCCAAACAGAAGGTAATATTTTAAATTCACACAAGCGTTGCATAGCACATATGAAACAAGTTTTCATCATACAGGATCACACGAGCAAGTTTACTAAAATATTACATCCTTTGAACATTCGTCCGCCACAAGACGGGCACCCTTCCGGACACCCTCATAATAAATTTCGGGGGTGCGATGCTCCTTGCCCTGCGGCAGCCCTTCCTTGATTAGCTTCACGGCGTCTAGCTTGGCCCACTGCACCTTCACACGGGAAAAAGCCCGGCGTGCACCTTCGATGCAGACGGACCACTTGACGACCTCCAGCCATGGGTAGGCATCTACAAGCCGCATCACCAGGCCGAAGTAGCTGTTCGAAAGGGCATCGCCAGGCCACAGCCGGACTATAAGGCCCTTCATGGCCTGTTCGGCCGCCTTGTGCATCTCGACCAGCTGCTTTAGCTGGTCGCTCAGAGGCATCGGGTGTTCGGTCCCAGTATACTGAGACCAGAACAACTTCTCCGTTGAGCTTCCCTCCTCGGCCTGGTAAAATTGTGCGGCATCCGTCACGCTGCGGGGCAAATCTGCGAATGCTCCTGGAGAGCTCCAAATCCGGGTAAGTAATCGGTAATTTACTTTTACATGCTTGCTCTACATATAGAATGCCTTACCCACCGTTATCTTCTTGATTGCGTCAATCTCCTGGAGGGCCTTTTGGGCTTCGGCCTTGGCACTTTTTGCGCCCTCGAGGGCCGCGGCAAGCTCAGACTCTCGCATCTTCGAGTCAAGCTCCAACGCCTCGTGCTTCGTCACGAGTGCCTGGAGCTCTTGCTGCACCTCGCCCACCCGAGCCTCTTGTTTTTCCCACTTGGTGCGCTCCTTGGGCGCTTTATCTTCGGCCTTGGTTAGCGCTTGCTTTAGTGTGGCCACCTCGGTCGTGGCCCCTGGCAAATATACGTTGATCCTATAATTTTGCAATCGTGTCTTCTCTTATATATACATATCTATAGACAGGGTATTACTTACCCTTGTTCTCCTCGAGCTGCCTCTTGGCAAGGCCGAGCTCTTTCTTGGACCCCTCGAGGTCCTGCTTCAGTACAGCGACCTCCGCAGTCAGTGCGGCGGACGCCAGCAGCGAAGCCTGCATATGCATATTGACATACTTACATTAGACTCCTGTGATATTATTTGATCCTCTGTTCGGCTTTTCTTTGTGAACACCAAACAGAGCATCATGGGCTACTGTCTATGCGGTAATATTTTTACTATATTCTAAAACACTTACCTCAAAGCCTGTTAGAAGGCTGGCACATGCTTCAGTAAATCTGCTCTTGGCGGACTAAACATTATGGACCACCGCACTCATAATAGTACGGTGCTCCTCGTCGATGGAAGCGCTGTGAAGCACTTCCAGCAGATTGTCCGGCGCCTCTGAATGGACAAAGGTCACCAGCACAGGCGTCTTGCCCCTCTTAGAAGGAGGGCGCCTGCCCGAGCCCAGAACCACTGGAGGTTCCGGCGCGGTGTTCGGTTGAGAGCCGAACTCGGAGCTCTCAGGGGCCCCGTCCGCTTGGCTCTTGGAGTCCAGGCAGTCGCCTTGAGACGCCTCCAGGACTGTCTCCCCTCGACCCGGTGCCTCTTGAGACAGCACCTCGGTGTCGTCAGTAGGATGAGGGGAGGTGGCGGTCGGAACTGGATCGCTATCCATGTCCGACGAGCCCAGGGAGCCGTCCGATGATACATCGATACTGGCTCGTGGCGGCTTGCATAATTATGTTCGGCGTTAGGGAAAGCAGTGTGACAAAGGAATGCTACGAGTTACTCTGGTATCCGAATACTTATGATCTCCCCAGGGGCTTGGCCCTAGGCAACCACTCGTCTTCGCCTTCGTTGGCGGCGGTGGAATTGTCCGGAAGGAGAGTCCTTCCCTTCTTGGACCTTTCACCCCCCCCAGTTGGGGCTTCCTTCCTTTTCTTATCCCCCCCAGCTGGAGGGGGAGCAGCTTCTTCTTCTTCCTCGTATTTGGGGGAGGAGTGCGTCGCAGAGTCATCGGATGGTGAGTTCGACGACGCCTGGCGTCGGGAACTCTTTCGGGTTCCCTTTGCCTTCTTGGTCTTCTCCAGCACCGTATGAGGAACCGGAGTCAGCATCTTCGCCAGAAGAGCGTCCGCTAGGCCTTCGGGCAAAGGAGCCGGACAGTCGATCTGTTCGGCCATCTCCTGCCAGTCCTGTCAAAGGTACGGGAGTTTAGATCCCGCATGGAGTCAATCTATAAAAAATAAGTATCCTGTGAAAGGTAAAGCAGCTTACCGCACTGGCTTGGCGCTTCGCGCTGAATCCGCGATCCTCAATAATGGGAGGGGGTACCTTGGCGCTTTTGAACAGCACCCTCCAGGCATCTTCGTGAGTTGTGTCGAAGAGCCTATTCAGAGTTTGGTGTTGCACCGGGTCGAACTCCCAGAAGTTGAAGTCCCGTTGTTGGCATGGGAGGATCCGGCGGTGGAGCATGACCTGGACCACGTTGACGAGTTTGAGCTTCTTGTTCACCATGTTTTGAATACATGTTTGGAGTCCGGTCAGCTCTCCCGAACTACCCCAGGACAGGCCCTTCTCTTTCCAGGAGGTGAGCCACGTGGGGATGCCAGATCGGCACTCGGGGGCCACTGCCCATGCAGGGTCACGTGGCTCGGTGATGTAGAACCACCCCGATTGCCGCCCCTTTATGGTTTCCACAAAGGAGCCCTCGAGCCATGTAATGTTGGGCATCTTGCCCACCATGGCGCCTCCGCACTCCGCTTGGTGGCTGCCCACAACCTTCGGCTTGACAATGAAGGTCTTCAACCATAAGCCGAAGTGGGGCTTGATGCGGAGGAAGGCCTTGCACACGACCATAAATGCCGAGATATTGAGGATGAAATTCGGGGCCAGATCGTGGAAATCTAGGCCGTAGTAGAACATGAGCTCCCGGACGAATGGGTGGAGAGGGAATCCCAGTCCGCAAAGGAAATTGGTAAGGAACACTACCCTCTCATGGGGCCCGGGGGTGGGGATGAGCTGCCCCTCATCTGGGAGCCGGTGCGCGATGTCGTTGGGTAGGTATCCGGCTCTCCTCAGCTTCTTGTTGTCTCCCTCCATAACGGAGGAGACCATCTACCTGCCACCCGCTCCGGACATGGTGGGGGAAGGTTGAGGTGGGAAGTGCAGACTTGGGCGCTAGAGCTCGAGTGTGCGAAAATGGATGAGCAAAGGAGGAAGAAGGCATGTATGAAAAGGTGAATCCTGATCCCTTTATATGGGCGGACAAAACTATGCGCCCCCACTAGCCTGGTAAAACTCGCTTATCCCCCAAGTGCCGTAATCGATGGCGTGGTTGGGTTATCCACGCCCGTAGTGATGAGAATCCCGTAATAAGGGGACACGATCTCTACTTTGACAAGACGTGTCAAAAAACTGCCTCGCGTTATGTGCAGGGCTAGTTAAAGGAAACGGTTCGAATAATCACCGGGCCATGACATAACGTCATGCTGCCAAAACAAGTCAGCAAATTAGATTTGCGAAAATATTATTCTCTCTACGGTGGTATGTGGAACTTATTTTGCAGGGTCGGACACTATCCTTGTATTCAAATTCTTCCGTGGTGTATTCGGAGGAGGAACCCGCCTTGCAATGCCGAAGACAATACTGCGCGCCAGACTCGTCATCATTGAAGCCTGGTTCAGGGGCTACTGAGGGAGTCCTGGATTAGCGGGTCTCCGGACAGCCGGACTATATCCTTTGGCCGGACTGTAAGACTATGAAGATACAAGATTGAAGACTTCGTCTCGTGTCCGGGGGGACTCTACTTGGCGTGGAAGGCAAGCTAGGCAATATGGATATGTATATCTCCTCCTTTGTAACCGACCTTGTGTAACCCTAACCTCTCAGGTGTCTATATAAACCGGAGGGTTTTAGTCCGTAGGACGACATACAATCATAGCATAGGCTAGCTTCTAGGGTTTAGCCTCTCTGATCTCGTGGTAGATCTACTCTTGTACTACCCATATCATCAATATTAATCAAGCAGGACGTAGGGTTTTACCTCCATCAAGAGGGCCCGAACCTGGGTAAAACATTGTGTCCCCTGCCTCCTGTTACCATCCGGCCTAGACGCACAGTTCGGGACCCCCTACCCAAGATCCGCCGGTTTTGACACCGATAGGCGGCGATGTTCCTTCATGGTCACCGACGAGGGCGCGATGCGAGGTGAGGAAGAGGGCGGCCCTGGTGTCCCGGTGCTGCAGGCGGAGGAGCTTGGGCCAACTGGGCCTCGGGCGCGAGCGTGCCCGCTCGGGGGGAGCTCCTGTGGTTAAAGGCGAAGACGGCTGCGAGGACGGAGGACGACGCGGTGGCGGCTCGGGGCTCCGGTGGCACGTGAGCAAAGGCACCTACGGTTGCTCAAGGTGGATGGGTGGATCGTGGGGAAGACTCGGGTTGGTGGGGAGAGATCGAGAGTATGCAGAGGAGAGCGCCGGTTGCGTAGGTTTGACGGTGATTGGCCGGTGACTGAAATCGATGAGAGGTGGGTGGACCGGGAGGGATCCCGATGAAGATGCTGACTGGGTGGCGGCACGGCTAGGGGTGGATGGAACAAGCCTCCTAATTTTAGGGTTGGACCTCAAGTATATAGAGCAGGTGGACTTGGGGTTGATTTGGTCCCTCCGATTCAAATCATACGGTCGAGAAAAAATTAGGGTGGGCGAGCCCAACAAATAAACAAAGACGTTTTTGGGATGTTGGGTGATGATCCGTACTCAACGGAGACGAGTGCCCGGTCGGGTTCGGGGAGATTTTTTGGACGCACACGCGAGGAGGGTCGTGGGCTGACGAGAGAGGTTAGGTTGGGCCTGGCGGTGAGTGGACTGTGTAGACGGTATCGAGCTGAGAGAAGAGAAGAGAGAGAGGCTCGACGACTGTTTCGGAGACCGAAACGTCCGATGAAAGACCAGCTACTATTGCCGCTATAGATAATTCGTTGGGGCGTCAAACGGACTCCGAATGCGATGAAACTTGGCAGGCGGTCTACCTACAACATAACAACACCGCATGCCAACTTTCAGTCCATTCCGATAACATTTTCCATCCACTTATAAAATAATATTTCGGACGTGCCGCGGGCGCGTGCAAGTGTGTCTGGGCTCAGAACGGACAACGGAAAGAACGGGCAGGCCGGGACGGATGCAGGTTTTGAAAACAGGATGATACAATGCACATGATGACATGACAAGATGCAACACGCGAGCGTAAGTCAAGGCAACAACAATGAAAAACTGGAAGACACCTGGCGCGTCGGTCTCAGGGCGTCACAACACTCCACCACTACGAGAGGATCTCATCCCGAGATCTAGGATGGCACCAGAGAGAAGCGGAAGAGGAAGAAAGGAGGTGAAACTAAGTTGCTTCTTTGAAAAATGAGTGAAACCAAAGAACCTTGTGAGGTTGAACAAATTGAAAGAAAGAATACAACGAAGATGAACAAAGTTGAAGACACTTCGTTAGAAAAGAGGAACAAGGAACCTCACTAGAACCTTGTAGGTTGAAAGACATAAGAAAAAGGGTTGTAATGGCCAAGAAGTACATGCAAGCACTCCGGTTGAAACGAGATGTACAAGGAACGATAAAATCAATTACGACAACACTGCCATTGGAAATGGAAGGTAAAGAATATGATCTTTGCAATATGAAAGCACTTGGATGAGACTCCGGTTAGAAAAGGAATGATAGCCACAACACTCTAGTTAAAACAAGATAGAGAAGGAATAAGAATGATATAATTTGGGCCGCTCTCCGACTGAAAGGAGAAATAAAACTTAATAAGATGAAAATAACTTGAAGATATGACACAACACTCTGTTTAAATGGATAAGCATGAAATGAACATGATCTTTGACAAAAAATGGGAAGATGGGTGAAGAGAGCAACATCACTATGTATCCGGAACGAAAGAATAGAAGTTGAATCATCGAAAAGGAAAGAATTAAGGAGAAAATGACAACTTCTGCGATAAACAAGATTGGAAAACACCCTTCCAAGAAGGTTATAATGGAGTTGTTGGAAAATCAACAACGAAAAGAACAAACTTGTCGTGGGCTTATGGAAAACAAATCAAAACTATGAGGTGAAATTCTGCCATAAATGGAAACAAGATTGGATTGATATCAACAAGGAGACGAGAACTTATTTCACCAGAAGGATAAATGAAGAACTTGGGTCATCTATATGCACCATAAATAGCAAAAATCCTTAGGGAAAGCTTTAGGTGAAATATAACCCAAGATAATTCCAATGAAGAGGTTGATTGGTTGAAAAGATGTCTTGAGCGAAGAGTAAATGTTGGATTTAGATATGTCATTCTTGAAAATTTGTGAATCGTGAAACACGAAGGGAAATTATCAACAATGACATAACTCCACCTCAAATGATAAGGTAGAAAGAATTGCACTTCGGAATGCAAGATGAAGAATGCTTGAACTCCTCAAAACAAGACATGTGTTGAACACCATGTTTAATTTTGAGTATAGCTTGGCAGATCTTAACTCCGAGAGAAATCTTGAAGAACAATTGAAGAATGAAAAGAAACCTTGACGAACCACCATGTAGCCTCCATGAAGAACTCCTGTAATAAAAGAATGATCAAAAGGAAGTGAAGGATGCAAAGAATAAGATTGAAGCCTTGCAATGATTCGTTGGAGCTTTGAAATGATATAATGGAGAGATCTTAGAACTCCGGTAAAGTATGAAGCACTTGAACCAAGAATTTTCTCATCGTGAACACACTCCGGAAGAATGAATCCACCACTTGAATGAAGCAAGAATAAGAATTATGTTATGCTTATCCTTCATCAATTAAATTGATGACAAGCAATGGATTGCATACAACTTATTCTCGTAGAAAGGATTAAGATAGATATAGCGCAAACTTGAGAAGGTCTTCAACGATACACCGGTAGGATTTGAAAGAACGAAAGAATTGATATGATAACGTAAGAAGAGGAATCTTGAACAAACCACCATAAGAATTGAAAAAGAGAGTAGCAAAGGCATAATTCACCGGGAAGACTTGAAAAATGAATGAAGATACTTGAGGGGATTTGATACAAGAGAACGAAGAGATCACAAACTAATTAGAGAATACTTGAGCGATGCACCGGTAAGATTTAGAGAGAGAGAGAGAGAGCTGAAAGCTGAGAATGAATACTCCTGAGATGATGGGCTCTGGAGAATCAAACTCAAAAGACTCCTGAATTGCTCCGGATGGGTGAAAAGAATGCTCACAATCAAAAACAATTATGAGAGGATCGCAACAATCTAGAATCACAAATCTTTGAGAGAACGGATAAGAATTATAGTAAAACTCTTCTTCGGTCTTCAAAATTCGAGAATGATGACGAGAAACACCACCATGAATTGCTGAGGTACTTCGGGATGAATATTAGAAAGGTTGAACCGACAATGAAAAGAATTTGAAGATCTTGGAGAAAGACATTTGACCGATGATAATTCATTCTTACGTCAAACTTTGAAATGAATTTTAGAATAACTCCGGGAAATTTAGAAGAGTCAGGTAAGATCCTGGGAAAAAGACCTCTCCGTTAGGGCCCACTCAAAAGATACATCGTTGAAGAAATTGCTTGAAAAGAGAGATTACATCAGTTGAATTAAATGGCTTGAATGAGATAATATCCTCAAAAGAACTTGAGCAAATAGAGAATGGAAACTTGAATCTTTTGAGATATCTTCAGCACTCCGGAACAAATGAATAGTGAGGGGTGAATGATAAAGAGGTGCACCGGCATGGGAAAACATTTGAAACAAGGACATGATATGATCGACAAGGCTTGAATTGGATTCACCGCAGAAGAAAAAGAACGAAGAATGATGAACTTGAAGCTCCGTTAGAATCTTCCTGAGAATCACCGAATAAAAACATTGGCGAAAAATGGAGAGACTTCCTATCAATAAGATGGATACTTGATTAAGAAATCTCAATCCTTGAATGAAAAGGGTGGGTGGGTGGGAAAAACAAAAGCAACTTGGGGACAGATGGAACGAACAACGTTGGGAAAACCAAGAGGTGATCTTGCGGATGTTGAAATGATCGGATCCACTTGAAGGGAAACACGCTGGTTGAAAAATGATTGACATGACAATCTTGATTATCAAGAAGGATTAGTATTCACATACGAACATAAGAACACCACTTAGGAAAGGTATGGAATCAACATTTGACTTCGAAGCAACTTGAATACCACAACTGAAAACAAAACAAAGGATTTGACTCACAGAATAAGCCGGAACAAACATATGATAGATATTTCGTCCGAAGTTTTTGTGGTGGGGCCCACACGGGCTCGATCATACAACACCATCATGTACAAGGCAGTGCACATGACATAGGAAGCGTCCCCAAGTCAGCATAGCCAATGACTCTTTAAGACACAACGAGACCACTGTAAAACCAGCCGTGGATGGGTGGACCACTAGACGTCGAACCCCAATCTCATATCATGCATCTGTCGGAAAGATATCCTAGGAGCAACTTGAATTCCACTTATAAACTCCCAAAACTTTCTGGTTATGGAATCAGGTGTTGGGGATATAGGGGAAGCATAATATCTCACCCAAAACTAGCAAATCCTACATCCAGCTGTATCCATCCTTAAACACATAACCAAGAAACCTTCAGAAATCATTTACCTCAACCTTCGAAAAGCATCCGTTATACGAGTTATGGCAATACTCCCGAACTCCCACCCCAGTACTAGGTGACGTCGAGGTTATCTCACCAACAACTGCATAAAAGAGATTTTCGATGTCGGCGAAACTCAGGTATTCCAGAACTGCAACGATAAATTTGTGAGGACAACACCTCAAAGCTCAACTCCCAGGACACTGCCACAATCCCTAAATGTCAGGAGGCACCAAGAACAATGTTCTCCTCACAAAACCATCAGAACGATTCCAAGATACCCGCGTGATCCTAAATTTTTTCGTGAAATTTGAGAAGAGAAGAGTCAAAACTCTACGTCAGGAAGCCTCACCAGAGTGACGAAGGGACTGAGGAGTAAAAAGAATCCTACTGTCCGATATATATAATCCTATAAGACTCAAAACATTTTTGTAGACTCAACAACGCCAGCGATTCGATCAAGCAGGCGGCTCCTAAGTCGGGGAAGGCTCTGATACCAACTTGTAACACCCACGATGCGGCTATATCTCCCACGTGTCGGAGCATGACTTAGAGGCATAACCACATAGTAGGCATGTCACTGGAGGGGTAATCTTTACACATCCCATGTACTGAATAAGAAGGGATAAAGAGTTGGCTTACAATCGCCACTTCACACAATACATAAAAATAGCATTACATCATCCAGAATATAATCAAGATCCGACTATGGAACCAAATAAAATAAGACCACCCCTATTGCTAGATCCCCGATCGCCCCAACTGGGATCCACTACTGATCAACTGGAAAACGAAACAACACAATGAACACGATCTTCATCGAGCTCCAACTTGAGCTCAGTTGCATCATCTGCACTGGTATCATCGGCACCTGCAACTGTTTGGAAGTATCTGTGAGCCACGAGGACTTAGCAATCTCACACCCGCGAGATCAAGACTATTTAAGCTTATGGGTAGGAAAGGGGTAATGAGGTGGAGCTACAGCAAGCACTAAGCATATATGGTGGCTCACATACGGAAATAAGAGCGAGAAGAGAATCAACGCACGAGCGTGAACTAGATGAGATCAAGAAGTGATCCTGAAACTACTTACGTTCAACCATAACACAAGAACCGTGTTCACTTCCCGGACTCCGCCGGAAAGAGACCATCACGGCTACACACGCGGTTGATGCATTTTAATTAAGTTAAGTGTCAAGTTCTCTCCAACCGGGCATTAACAAATTCCCATCTGCCCATAACCGCGGGCACTGCTTTCGAAAGTTCAAAACCCTGCAGGGGTGTCCCAACTTAGCCCATCACAAGTTCTCACGGTCAACGAAGGATATTCCTTCTCCCAGGAAGACCCGATCAGACTCGGAATCCTGGTTACAAGACATTTCGACAATGGTAAAACAAGACCAGCAAAGCCGCCCGAATGTGCCGACAAATCCCGATAGGAGTTGCACATATCTCGTTCTTAGGGCACACCGGATGAGCAATCCGTACAACTACAACCAACCCTCAAGTTTCCCCGAGGTGGCGCTGCAAGGGGCTCTAGTTTGGACCAACACTCAGAGGAGCACTGGCCCGAGGGGGTCCAAATAAAGATGACCCTCGGGAGCACGAATCCCAAGGGAAAAGTAGGTGGTGGTGAGGCAAATGGTAAAACCAAGGTTGGGACTTGCTGGAGGAGTTTTATTCAAAGAGAACTGTCAAGGGGTTCCCATTATAACCCAACGGCGTAAGGAACGCAAAATCAAGGAACATAACACCGGTATGACGGAAACTAGGGCGGCAAGAGTGGAACAAAACACCAGGCATAAGGCCGAGCCTTCCACCCTTTACCAAGTATATAGATGCATTAATTAAAATAAGAGATATTGTGATATCCCAACATATCCATGTTCCAACAAGGAACAAACTTCATCTTCACCTGGAACTAACAACGCTATAAGAGGGGCTGAGCAAAGCGGTAACATAGCCAAACACGGTTTGCTAGGACAAGGTGGGTTAGAGGCTGAACATGGCAATATGGGAGGCATGATAAAGCATGTGGTAGGTATCGCGGCATAGCAATAGAGCGAGCAACTGGCAAGCAAAGATAGAAGTGATTTCGAGGGTATGGTCATCTTGCCTGAGATCCCGCAAGGAAGAAGAACGAGTCCATGAAGGAGACAAACGAACGTAGTCGAACGGATCCTCACAAACGCAACGTTATCGAAACCAACCCGAAGAAGCACACCGGAAAGAAGCAAAAAACATGGTAAACAACCATCACATAACCATGGCATGATGCACAACCAAGTATGATGCATGTCCGGTTAAATGAAGCATGTCATGGCAAAGTGCACAAACAATACTACAAGTTAAGTGGAGCTCAATATGCAACGAGTTGCATATTGACGGAACACCACATTCAAGTTATTTAGTTCGATCTCGTTTATGTACCCAACAATATTGGCAAGAGGTGAAGGAAAACAAAACTACCTATCTAGGCAAGTTTAAATGAGGCCGGAAACAACGAACAACAATTCCGATAAATCCCCATATGCATATTTTAGATTTGGTGTTGTTCTATCCTAAACACAATCTTAGATTTGTTAAACATGCAAAGTAAGTACACCATGATAAACTAGGAAACATTCTACCCCATTTACATATAAAGATTAATTAAAACCGAGCTACGGTTAATTAGTTATGAATTAAAGCATTTTAGCATGGCATATGAGCAAAATTAGTCAAACAACATTTTAAATATTTTAAACATAGATGAAAGTGGCCTAATATGAGACCTGATGAAATTCTAAGCAAGTTACATATATAAAGTTTATACATATGATGCACGGTTTGTGAGTTATTAAATGCATGAATCTTAGGGGGTTTCCTACAAAACTTCTGTCTCTGGAATAAAAGATAAATTCGTAGACAGGAAAAAAAACATGCACTGGGTTGGATCTGGGATGAACTGGGCTGCACGGGAGCATGCGTAAGAGAGAAAATCTTGTCAAGGGCGATGGATAGCATGAGGACGCTCACCCTGGGCCGAACGGGCCTGCTGAAGATGGGCAGAGGTCGGGGCTGGCTTGGACGGATCGGGCCAGACCGGTTCGTGCGAGCCGGTAGGACCGAGCGGGTTCGGCTGGCCCGACCGGTTGACATGATCAGGGCGGAGGAGGCCGGGTCAACGGAGCGACCTGCAGCGACCGCAACTCCCGCTCACCGCAGACAAGATGCAGCGCGGCGAGGGACTTGGTGGCTTGGCGAGGTAACGGCGCGGAGAAGCGGGGAGCATAGAAGATGGGCGGATCCGAGGCTGAGGCAACGAGATCAGGTGACACAGGTCTCAAGGAAGCAGGGGCGCCGGACTTGGCGTGATTCCAGCGAAGGAGAAGCAGAGGAGGGCTCCCTCGGGTGACGCATCCTTGTCCTCGCGAAGCAGAACGACAACGGCGGAATTGGCACGTTCTCTGGCTAGGGCGACGCAGCTTGAGGCGGGGAAGACCCAGAACATGACGAAGCCGATGGATCCGAGGCGGAGGTCGCGGTTCCCGGCGAGGACGCGGCTTTGGGCGAGGCAGAGGAAGCAGGTCCGGGCAGCGAGGTTCTCGCTCGATGCCTTGAGGGCGTGGACGAGGATGGCTGTGGGAGACTCGAAGCAGAGGCAGGGCTAGCAGCAGATGGGGATGGATGGAACCGGCGTTCCCCGGCGACAGCGACGGTGCCGCAACAGATCAGAGTGGCGACACTATTCCTTCATGGTCACCGATGAGGGCGCGATGCGAAGTGAGGAAGAGGGTGGCCCTGCTGCCCCGGTGCTGTAGGCGGAGGAGCTTGGGCCAGCTGGGCCTCGGGCGCGAGCGTTCCCGCTCGGGGGGAGCTCCTATGGTCAAAGGCGAAGACGGCTGTGAGGACGGAGGACGACGCGGTGGCGGCTCGGGGCTCCGGTGGCACGCGAGCAGAGGCACCTACGGGTGCTCGATGTGGATGGGTGGATCGAGGGGCAGGCTCGGGTTGGTAGGGAGAGATCGAGAGGATACAGAGGAGAGCGCCTGTTGCGTAGATTTGACGGCGATTGGCCGGTGACTGAAATCGAGGAGAGGTGGGTGGACCTGGAGGAAACCCGATGAAGATGCTGAGTGGGTGGCGGCGCGGCTAGGGGTGGATGGAACAAGCCTCCTAATTTTAGGGTTGGACCTCAAGTATATATAGTAGGTGGATTTGGGGTGCATTTGGGCCCTCCGATTCAAATCAGACGGTCGAGAAAAAATTAGGGTGGGTGAGCCCAACAAATAAACAAAGACGTTTTGGGGATGTTGGGTGACGATCCGGACTCAATGGACACGAGTGCCCGGTCGGGTTCGGGGAGGTTTTTTGGATGCGCACGCGAGGAGGGTCGTGGCCTGACGAGAGAGGTTAGGTTGGGCCTGGCAGTGAGTGGACTGTGTAGACGGTCTCGAGCTGAGAGAAGAGAAGAGAGAGAGGCCCGACGATTGTTTTGGAGACCGAAACGTCCGACGAAAGACCGGCTACTATTGCCGCTATAGATAATCGTTGGGGCATCAAACGGACTCCGAGTGCGATGAAACTTGGCAGGCGGTCTACCTACAACATAACAACACCGTTTGCCAACTTTTAGCCCATTCGGAGAACATTTTACGGCAAATTATAAAATAATATTTCGGACGTGCCGCGGGCGCGTGCAAGTATGTCTGGGCTCAGAACGGGCAGGCCAGGACGGATTGTGGTTTTGAAAACATGATGATACAATGCACATGATGACATGACCAGATGCAACATGGGAGCGAAAGACAAGGCAACAACAACGAAAAACTGGAGGACACCTGGCGCGTCGGTGTCGGGGCATCATAGTGATATCTTACATGCGGCAAATTTAGCGGACACAAGATCTTCTTCACCTCATCTACACTACGAGGCAACAAATTCCCCTTCGGCAATACTTTGTGTAAATATTTGAATCTGGCATCCAGAATTGCATTTGTACTCTTGAATCTTGCCTTATTGTCCAGAAGTTTAAGCGTGACATGCAGGCGGGTGTGCTTAGGATTGCAACCTTCATACAGTGGAGTGTTCGCGTCTATTTCTAGTTGCACCAACTTTAGAGCCTCTTTAATAGAAGCCCTCTCGGTTGTTGTCTTTGACATGAGGAACTTGTAGCATTGTAGCCAATGACATATCCTGTGTGACAGTGTCATGCTGGGGAGTGAATGAGGAACTCATGCTGAGGGCTGAAGCGGGGGCTGTGTAGAGGGCTGTTGTCCGGGCTGATAACCACCAACACTGGCGTGCATGGAGTGCTCGCTGAGGGCTTGTCACCCATCGAAGCCCTGGCCCTCTTCACCGCCCTCTGGGCCAGCATCTCTGTGTTGCTATAAAGATAAGATCAAGTCAGGGAAGATGGCACAGGCTGAGGGTCAGAAATGATGAAGGGCGTGATGCTTACTCATCCTCCTCTACTGGCCTGCTCTTTCTCTTCGGACTGAAGGACCCAAGGTCGAAGTCGGCCTCTGGGGCGGCATCCGCGGATGATGAGGAAGGGGAAGGCGTCCTATGCCACTTGGATGAGGAAGAAACGGTGGCCATGGTCTTCTTCGCTGCCGTAACCCTCGTCTCGTGCGCGGGCTGCGCCTGGGCCTGTTGCTGCTGTGTGGTCCTGCTGGGCCGGACCGGCTCGCCGGAGCTAGCCCGTCGTAGGACTCGTTTTCTCCCTAGGGCCGTGGGGTCATCTGCCTCGGTCTCTTCTTCGGCCGACTCCTCGACCACGTCTTCAACAAGGGGTACCCCAGTGCCGGTGCTGCTGGACCCCCTGGCAGTTCCCATCCACTCGACGAACTTTCTCTCGTCTGCGGCCATGTGGGCCTCGTCCTCCACGGTGCCGAGGTTGCCGACCTTCTCGGCAAGCGCTGTCTCCTTCGCCCGGGCGGCGATGTACGCTAGCTCCTACTTGGTGGTGTCGCGGATGAGTTGTGGCTCATTGCGAACATACCTCTCCGAAAAGTTGTCGAAGAATTCCTGCACCAACTCTACATCTGGCTCGGCCCTAGTTGGGTAGAGGCCGTGCGCATTGAAGACAAACATCATGGCGATGATGGTGGTCTGGCAAGAGTTGTTGCTTAGCGGGACCACCTCCACCAGCAACCCGAACAGAAACTTGCCGGCCTTGCCAGCCTTGCCAGTCTTCTCGGCCTTGCCGGTCCTCTTGGCCCTGCCAACCTCGTTAACCTTGAGCTGAAAAAACCTCTAGCAGAGGTGGGCCTACTGCAGCACCGTGAAGTTTTGATTCAGAACGGGGTAGATCCACATGATGTCGGCCGTGTTCCTAAAATCCCAGGCCGGCCTCCTGTTATTGTGCAGCGGGGCAATGCGGCATTCCTGAAATCCCAGGCCGGCCTCCCCTTATTGTGGTAGAGACTGTGAGCTTCTTGTCATTGGCATCCACATCGCCCTAGTCCTTTCTGCGGACTGGCGGCTCCCAACGGACCCGGCAGAACTCCTGCGAATCCTCCTCCACAATCCAGCACCACCGGCCCCGCCACTCTTCCCACCTCTCCTTCCGGGCACCCTCCGGGTATGTGGCCCTGCTCTGGGTCCTCAGGATGTAGATGACGCAGCTAGAGATGGCGCCCCCTGGCTGGATGCGAGGGGTGAAGTAGTGCCGAAAGGGCATTGTGCTGGGGTGCACTCCAGCGAAGCCCTCACAGAGATGGGCAAAGAAGGCCATGCACGCCACGACATTCGGCATAAAATCCATAAGGTGGAAGCCGTAGGTGTGCATGATGTCGTTGAAGAAATCAGAAAAATGGGGGGCAGAGCCCACAGGAGAAGTAATCGACAAAGAAGGGGTACTGATTTGGGCCGGCCTTCGCAAAGGAGGCAGGGATGATACGTGTGGCAGGGTGCCCCGACGTCTCTGTCCCCCACAGGGGCCTGAACTTCTCCTTGAGGGTGAGCGCATCGACCGTCGAGGTGAAGAGGTCGCATTCCATGCGCATCTCCACCAACTCGCTCTCCGGTGCCTCTTTCTCCCTGCCGTCCTTGGCCACTCCCTTGCCCTTGCCTCTCTTGGGCTCCATGGCGGCTGAGAGGAAGTAAGGGATCGAGGGCAATGGGGGCGTGGCGGCGGCGATGGCGAGCAGAGGCAAGAGCTTCGGTTCGCACTTGGTGAAGAAGAGGGGAACGGCGGTTCCGAGATGGGATAAGGCATGGAGGGTAAATGAGTCTTGCCCCTGCGGCTTCCTCTTTTTATGGGGAAGACACGGACAGCCTCTTCACTTTTTTCATCTCCAAGTGAGGCAAGCACGCTGCAACCGTCCCACGCATGACCTCTGGTCACGCACTCAATGCGGGTCATGGGGAAGCGCAACTGGCGAGGGAGTTACCATAGTTTAAACTCTGCCACGCATGCCCGTGCACCGTTCTGGGCCTGGCGCAACAATGCTCTGCGCTCATGTGTGGCCCAGGCCCGGGGGCTCCTGTCGGTGTACAAAAGTAGGGGCCTTTCTGTACCCCTTTACTTGTGCATGGGCAGTCGTAGCCACACCTGAGTCCATGCTTGGCGGGGCAGAAGAAGGAAAGATACAAGGGTGTCGAGGCAACACTCAAGCAGAAGCATAAAGAGCAAAGGGACAAGATGGGCTTCCCTCGGCAAGAGCCTTGCCGGCGCGGCCTACGTAGACCCGATAAGAGCCTTGTCGGGGCAACTTGCCCAACACCAACAAGACCGCCACCCTTGAGCCTGAGAGTTATGACGCCATCGACAACTTCAAGACCAAGGCTCGGGAGCGCCTGCATGGTGGCATACCCATCTTTGTGAAAACCAAAGGCCTGCAAGCCTAGATCGAAACCAGAAGACGAAGGCCCCTAGAAAGATCCTTGCCGGGGGCAGACAAAGACCCCCCGGCAAGACCCTTGCTGGGGACGGCCACAAGACCCCGACAAGACCCTTGCTGGGGGCATCTACGGAGCCAAGATCAGGCCCGCACTTGCCAGAGTTTCGCTGCCCCGCGCCCATTCCGACGTGGCGGCCAGCCCACCAACTCGGCGAGCGCCTGCGTGGAAGCATGCAGCTTCTTGGCTAACTAGCCAAGCACCTGCGTGGTGGCACACAGATCTTCGTGAAGAGCCTACCACCGCACCAGCTCAGCAACCAGCCAGCCAGCATGGCGCTGCGTGCCTCGTCAGCTTGGACGTGTGTTAGAGCGAGGCAAGGTGGCGAAGGATGAGACGAGCTTCTTTGCCGTCCCCGATAAAGCAAGAGGGCACGTCGGCAGCGCATTAAATGCATTTGTCCTACGGTGCCAGGCGATAGACATGTACACTGTACATACTATCCACCTCCTGTGTGCCACTGTGGCAACCCCTTTGGCATATAAAAGGAGGCCCGAGGCGTACCGAGGAAGGATTCAGATTCGGACTTTTTGGACTAGGCATGCATCACAGCTAGTTCAAGAGCTCAAATACACTAAATACACCCACTCTTTGCGCAGCCCCACGCCCCGCCAACCATAGAAGGGACTCCCCGAGGCATCCCATATGTGTTGTTCCTGAGCCCCGACACGAATCATGAATGTATTGCAACACCCTACAGCGGGGCCCCCTCACATTTGCGTGAGACGGAAGGCACTATAGGACAACACCATAATTAAAATATACAATCATACCAACCAAGATCACGATTAACTCAGAGAACAAAACAGATCTACTCAAACATCATATGATAGCCAAATATCATTGGGAAATAATATATGGAGTTGAGCACCATGTTTAAGTCGAGATTACAGCGGGGAGAAGGGGTGTTACAACGCTGCATAGAGGGGGAGAGAGTTGGTGTTGACGGTAGGAAGATTGTTGATGTAGATCACCGTCACGATCCTATCCTCGACGGCACTCCGGCGCCACCCGTTGGCAACTGTGGGCAAAGACGAGGATGATGGCGAGGCTACGGGGCATTTTGGCCATGATCCAGAGGCGGGGGCGAAGGAGACGAGGTCGACGGTGCTCCTGGACATATTTTTTAGGGAAGCGGGGGGGGGGGGGGGGTTGGTGGCCGCTTATCGACCATGGCCATGGAGTACGTGAGCTCGTGTGTGCGTGCAGGAGTTAGCAGTGGCGCGAGGGAAGGGGAAGGCGCGGGGAAGGACTGATACCTCTCCAACATATCTATAAATTTTGATTGTTCCATGCTATTTTATTATCTGTTTTGGATGTTTTATATGCATTAATATGCTATTTTATATTATTTGTTGGACTAACTTACTAACCTAGAGCCCAGTGCTAGTGCCAGTTTCTGTTTTTTCCTTGTTTTTGAGGTTCGCAGAAAAGGAATACCAAACAGAGTCCAAACTAAATAAAATTGTCGTGATGATTTTTCTTGGACCAGAAGACACCTAGGAGACTTGGAGTTCAAGTCGGAGGAGCCACGAGGCGACGACAAGGGTGGAGGGCGCAGCCTAGGAGGGGTGCCCCTACCTTCTAGGCCCCTCATGACCCCCTGACCTAGTTTTGCCTCCTATATATTCACATATATTCCCAAACCATTAGAAGTATCCACAAAAGCACTTTTCCACCACCGGAACCTTTTGTTCCCATGAGATCCCATCTTGGGGCCTTTTCTGGCATCCTGTCGGAAGGGGGTTATATCATGGAGGGCATATACATGAACTCTATTTCCCTTCCGATGAAGCGTGAGTAGTTTACCATAGACCTGCTGGTTCATAGCTAGTAGCTACATGGCTTCTTCTCTATCTTTGATTCTCAATACCATGTTCTTCTCGATGTTCTTGGAGATTTATCTGATGTAATCTTCTTTTGCGGTGTGTTCGTCGAGCCGCTGAATTGTGGATTTATGATCAACTTATCTGTTAACATTATTTGAATCTTCTCTGAAATCTCATATGCATGATTTGATATCTTTGTATTTCTCTTCTAACTATCTATTTGGTTTGGCCAACTAGATCGGGTTTTCTTGCAATGGGAGAGGTGCTTAGCTTTGGGTTCTATCTTGCAGTGTCCTCACCCAGTGAAAAAGTAGGGGTAGCGAGGCACATATTGTATTGTTGCCATCAAGGACAAAAAGGTGGGGTTTACATCATACTGCATGAGTTTATTCCTCTACTTCATGTCATCTTACTTAAGGCGTTACTCCATTCTTTATCAACTTAATACTCTAGATGTCCATTAGCTTTATCGGGGGCGGGAACGAGGCCTGTCCCGTCTGTCGCCGCTTCGCCTCGCTTCGATACGCGCCCAGACTAGCGATGCATGCCGCGCCATGTAGGCAGGCAGGCAGTTGAGGTGGCGCGGTGGTAGGGCCTTCATGAAGATTTGCATGCCGCCACACAGGTGCTTGCAGATTTGGCCTAGAAGATGCATGTTGCCACGCAAGTGCCTGCCGAGCTGGTCGGGCTCGCTGCAGCATGCGAATGGCGGGGGGGTCTTGGCTGATGCGGGCCTGGTAGTGGCCCTACTGATGCCCTCGGCAAGGGTCTTGCCGAGGGCCCGGAAAGGATCTTGTCGTGGCGTTGCTGTCATCCCCAGCAAGGGTCTTGCCGGGAGTCTTGTGGATTTCCTCGGCTAGGATCCTGCCGAGGGTCGCCGTCTTCTAATCCTCATCTGATCTTGTGTTTATGATCTTGACGAAGATTTGCATGCCACCACAGAGGCGCCTCCTGAGCCTTGGTTCCAACGCAGTTGTGTGGGTCGGAGCCTGTGGGCTCAAGGGTGGCTCGCTCTACTGGTGTTGGGCAAGTTGCCCCGGCATAAGTTGTCTTGTGCTTCAACTTCTCTCCGACTTCCCTCCTCTGCCCTACTGAGTGTGGCCACGGCGCGTGGCTCTGACTGCCCGTGCACAAGTAAAGGGGTCAAAACGAAAGCCCCTACTTTTGTACACTGATAGGAGCCCTCGGGCCTGGGCCACACATAAGCGCGACGCGTTGTTGGGCCAGGCCCAAAATGGTGCGCTGGCAGGTGGGGCAGATTTTACCGTAGTAACTTCTCGTCCGCTGTGCTTCCCCACGACCCGCGTTGAACGCGTGACGTGGGGGTCATGCGTGGGGCGGTTCCTGCATGCATGCGTCACATCATCGTAAAGAGGCGGCTCGTGCCTTCCCCATAAAAGGAGGGAGGCGTAGAGGCACGACCCAGTTACTTGGGTGGACTCGGGTCGTGGTCTTTAAGGCGCCCACGCCCCACGATCACGGGGTGGGGAGCGGCCGCTTCGCCTATCCCTTCAATGCTGCTCGCTCTCCATGTGTCCCTCATGCAGGTGGGAGGAGGTGGAGGCGGGAAACCGGGCCGTCGCTGATTGGGGCAGCGAGCCGGTCCTGATTCCCTGCGCCCGCGATGACTGGATTGGACTAGTGGGGCGGCCGAGCCCCGACTCCGCCCCTTTATAAGAAGGGGAGGGGGCGGCATTCCACATTCTTCCATCATCCGTCTCCTTCCACCTCCGCTTCTTTCTTCCACCCGCCATGGCGAGAGGAGACGCTGGTCCTTCGATGGTGGCGGCGAGGGTAGCTGCTCGTCAGCGCATTCCTCCTCCCCAAGAGCTCGTGGCGGGAGAACCGGCCACGAGAGGAAGGGGGAGGGGGCGAGGCCAAGGTCGTCGTAGCGCTCGGGGGCTAGGAGGACGGGGCGGTACATCGGCCTCTCCTCCACCAGCGATGCCTCCCCCGACGGAGCGCCACGTCGGGGACCAGCCCCGCGAGTTCTTCATCAGGCTACACCGGCCACCGCGTCGCCACCTCCGTCTCCCCACCGCATTTACTCGGGAGATGGAGCTCGATCCGCCCAGACCCTCTGGTTGCATATGAAGGGCTGTGGGAACGACGACAAGCAGGTCGACGTCGACTTCCCTGCCCCTCACGTCATGTAGCTCCGCCGCGGATGGAAGCCGTTCACACGCAACCACAGCTTGACGGCGGGGCTTGTCCTCTACTTCAAGTTAATGGAGGGCAACCTGCTTTCCGTCAAGGTCTTCGGAGATCTCGGAACTCGCTTGAAGTGCTGCATGGAGAGCACCCCCGGCGATGAAGATTCCTCCTCAAGCGGGAGTGAGGAGGAAGATAGCGACAGCGACAACAAGGGAGTCGAGCGGCAGGACACCGACTCCGACTTTGACTGACCGCGCCGCCGCTCCCTCGGCCACGCGCCTTGCTGAGGGCCATCCTCGCCAAGCTCTCCATCGGGGTGCTCCCTGTCATGTCTCCTTGGGCGGCTGGTGTAGGAGGGCCGGAGAAGGCGAAGAAGGCGGGTGGCGGCCGTCAAGTCGGAGTACGTGGGCACCGACGCCTTCGTCGCGTATCGCCGGCCCGCTGCCTCATCTTCCAGCTCCCCTCCCGGCACCGGGACGTTCGCTTGGTGCCTTCTGTTGGTCGCACCTCGCCTAGGCGCTCCTTTCGCCGTACTACACTCTTGTTCCACCTTCTGAGGCGAGGGACAAGAAAGGGATTATGGGCATCTTATCTTTTTCTAGTTTCTAAGACTGCGGGCACTTGTGAATTTTAAAACTTGTTATCCCCTTGCTCATGTTTCTAATTCCATATGAAATGTACCTGTATGTGATGTTTTTAATGAAAAAGGGTGCTTGTCGGGTTCTTTGTGCGTGAGCGAGGCCCATGCCAAGGATGAATCCTTGCGATTTTTAAGATAGACATTGTCGCTCGTCAACAGGCCTAGCCGTCTCCCCACTTCGGTCGACCATTCTCGCGCTCTTGGCGGAGGCAGGGGTCAAGTAGAGTTAGGCCCCTCATTCATTTCCTCACCATCGTGACTACTACCAAATTCCGACCCAGGAGGTAGCTCTTGGGTACAGGAAATGGGGAGCACGGTGGTTTTAAGAACATAAACGAGGTATCACATGTCCTAGTTCTATACGGAAACGCATAACAGGGGGATGAAAGACTTATCTGAATCCGCAGCCCCCGGCAACCTTGTCTTGCCGTGGTTGGATCCTTGTATCTTCAGCCCCCGACAGTCTTAGCCTGCAGGGGCCGGAGCGCCGGTTCGAACTCTTTTTCCCAAGCGGCTTAGCAGAAGTGTCCGCGTTCCCTCCAAACCAAAGAGAACAGAAAGATGCACACTCGACCTCTAGGCTAGGGGTTAGTCGCCGCTAAGCACTATCAACCCTAACCGAGGGAGAGACTTAACCTAGCATGCATGCTATAACTTAGGGCGCCAACGCTTCATTTATTTATGCTCAGGGTTTGCGCTTGGCTTTGTACAGAGGGTTACATGCCTTGCCGGCTGATACATCTCCAACGTATCTATAATTTCTGATTGCTCCATGCTATATTATCTATTGTTTTGGACATTATTGGGCTTTATTATCCACTTTTATATTATTTTTGGGACTAACCTACTAACCGGAAGCCCAGCCCAGAATTGTTGTTTTTTTGCCTGTTTTAGGGTTTCGAAGAAAAGGAATATGAAATGGAGTCCAAACGGAATGAAACCTTTGGGAACGTGATTTTATCACCGAATACAACTCAGGAGACCTGGACCCTACGTCAAGGCACATAATAGGAGGCCACGAGGTAGGGGGGCGCGCCCTACCCTACCAGGCGCGCCCCCACCCTCGTGGGCCCCCTGTTGCTCCACCGACATACTTCTTCCTCCTATATACATCGACGTACCCCCAAACGATCATATACGGAGCCAAAAACCTAATTCCTTCGCCGCAACTTTCTGTATCCACGAGATCCCATCTTGGGGCCTATTCCAGAGCTCCGCCGGAGGGGGCGTCGATCACGGAGGGCTTCTACATCATCATCCAAGCCCCTCCGATGAAGTGTGAGTAGTTTACTTCAGACCTACGGGTCCATAGTTAGTAGATATATGGCTTCTTCTCTCTTTTTGGATCTCAATACAATGTTCTCCCCCTCTCTGGAGATCTATTCGATGTAATCTTCTTTTTGCGGTGTGTTTGCTGAGATCGATGAATTGTGGGTTTATGATCAAGTCTATCTATGAATAATATTTGAATCTTCTCTGAATTCTTTTACGTATGATTGGTTATCTTTGCAAGTCTCTTCGAATTATCAGTTTGGTTTGGCCTACTAGATTGGTTGTTCTTGCCATGGGAGAAGTGCTTAGCTTTGGGTCCGATCTTGCGGTGTCCTTTCCCAGTGATAGAAGGGGCAACAAGGCACGTATTGTATTGTTGCCATCGAGGATAACAAGATGGGGTTTTTATCATATTGCATGAAACTATCCCTCTACATCATGTCATCTTGCTTAAGGCATTACTCTGTTTTTAACTTAATACTCTAGATGCATGCTGGATAGCGGTCGATGAGTGGAGTAATAGTAGTAGATGCAGGCAGGAGTCGGTCTACTTGTCTCGGACGTGATGCCTATATACATGATCATACATAGATATTCTCATAACTATGCTCAATTCTGTCAATTGCTCAACAGTAATTTGTTCACCCACCGTAGAATACTTATGCTCTTGAGAGAAACCACTAGTGAAACCTATGGCCCCCGAGTCTCTTACTCATCATATTAATCTCCATCACTTTATTATTGCTTTTCTTTTTACTTTGCCTTTTACTTTTTACTTTGCATCTCTATACTAAAAATATTATTTATCATCTCTATCAGATCTCACTTTCGTAAGTGACCGTGAAGGGATTGACAACCCCTAAGCGTGTTGGTTGCGTTGAGCTATTGTTTTTGTGTAGGTACGAGGGACTCGTGCGTAGCCTCTTAGTGGATTGATACCTTGTTTCTCAAAAGCTGAGGGAAATACTTATGCTACTTCGCTGCATCATCCTCTCCTCTTTGGGGAAATCCAACGCAGTGCTCAAGCGGTGGCAAGAAGAAATTCGGGCGCCGTTGCCGGGGACTCTGCGCAAAAGTCAACATACCAAGTACCCATCACAAACCATATCTCCTGCATTACATTATTTTTCATTTGCCTCTCGTTTTCCTCTCCCCCAATTCACCCTTGCCGTTTTATTTGCCCTCTCTCTCTATCCCCCCTCTCTATTTGCCTCTTTTGCCCATTTCTTGTTTGCTCATATGGTTGGAATAGTCACTTATTTATTACTAAATAGAGAACCTAAAGATCTATGGATCCTCATCCACTTGCTAATCTTTTTAAAAGATCCAGTTATGTTGAACAAATTGCTAGTGATTTTTGTGCACTAGATTATCTTTATGAGGTTTTGCTTGAAATTCGCGAATCTGAAAAGTGTGATGAAGTACTTTTTGAAGCGATTCACGATAGATCTTTGAATAAAAAACATGATTGCAATGATGATAGTATAAATTCTATTAATATAAATTGTGCTAATAATATGTAAAACCCTAAGCTTGGGGATGCTAGTTTTGCTATGTCCTCTACTTGTTGCAATGATCATGATTGGGGTGATTTTTCTTGTGATCTTGAAAATTTATTTAAGCCCCATAATGAATATGAGATTGATTATAATGTTTGAAATAATATTGAAAGTGGGTTTGGAAGAATGTCAACTTTAGATCCCACATATTTGGAGAATTTTCAATCTTATGAAGTTTTTGATAAAAGTGCGTTTCGAACAGTCATGACTTTAGTTAATGTTAATCCCACTATTTCGGAAAAGTGCCAACTTTGCATGCATGTGGATCATGTTGAGAATATTTTATGTGATAGCTATATTGTTGAATTTTCTTATGATCCTACATGTAATTACTATGAGAGAGGAAAATATGGTTGTAGAAATTTTCATGTTACTAAATTACCTCTCGTTATGTTGAGATTGCTATTGTTTCTTTCCGTTTCCTTGCATATGCTAGTTTTTTCTTACCTTGATAATTTGTTTGCCTATAAGATGCCTATGCATAGGAAGTATGTTAGACTTATATGTGTTTGTCACGAGTTTTGTGATGCTCTCTTTGTGCTTCAATTCTTGTCTTTCATGTAAGCATCATTAAAATTATCAATGCCTGGCTTTAAGGATTTAAAGAAAAGCCCTTGTTGGGAGTCAACCCAATATTTATCCTTGATTCTATTTAATAAATAATTTATTTAGCCTCTGTCTTGGTTGTGTTTTTTGTGTTTAATTAGTGTTTGTCCCAAGTAGAACCGTTGGGAAGACTTGGGGAAAGTCTTGTTGAACTTGCTGTAAAAAAACAGAAACTTTAGCGCTCACGAGAACTGCTGTCATTTTTATTTGGAGAGTGATATTTAGTTAATTATTTTTGCAGATCATTAATAGATAAATTCCTCACGTCCCGCAATTTATTTTAGAATTTTCGGGCTTCCATATCTTGCGCTAGCTACAGATTACTACAGACTGTTCTGTTTTTGACCGATTCTGTTTTTCGTGTGTTGTTTGCTTATTTTGATGAATCTTTGGCTAGTAAAATAGTTTATAAACCATAGATAAGTTGGAATATAGTAGGTTTAACACCCATATAAATAAAGAATGAGTTCATTACAGTACCTTGAGTGGTCTATTGTTTTCTTTCGCTAACGGAGCTCACGAGATTTTCTACTTTAAGTTTTGTGTTGTGAAGTTTTCAAGTTTTGGGTAAAGATTTGATGGATTATGGAACAAGGAGTGGCAAGATCCTAAGATTGGGGATGCCCATGGAACCCCCAAGATAATCTAAGTACACCTAAAAGCCAAAGCTCGGGGATGCCCCGGAAGGCATCCCCTCTTTCGTCTACTTCTATCGGTAACTTTACTTGGAGCTATATTTTTATTCACCACATGATATGTGTTTTTCTTGGAGCGTCTTTTATAATTTGAGTCTTTGCTTGTTAGTCTACCACAATAATCCTTTCTGTACACACCTTTTGAGGGAGCCATACATAATTTGGAATTTGATAGAATACTCTATGTGCTTCACTTATATCTTTTGATCTCTATAGTTTTACTCTAGTGCTTCACTTATATCTCTTGAGTTATATAATTTTGCTCTAGTGCTTCACTTATATCTTTTAGAGCACGGTGGTGGATTTTTTTATAGAAACTATTGATCTCTCATGCTTCACTTAGATTATTTTGAGAGTCTTAATAGCATGGTAATTTCCTTAATAATAATATGCTTGGTATTCATGATTTGTAAAACTTTCTTTTGAGTGTGTTGAATACTAAGAAAAAAATTCATGCTTGATAATTGTTTTGAGATATGGGGATGGTGATATTGGAGTCATGCTATTTGAGTAGTTGTGAATTTGAGAAATTCTTGTGTTAAAGTTTGTGATTCCCGTAACATGCACGTATGGTGAACCGTTATGTGATGAAGTCGGAGCATGATTTATTTATTGATTGTCTTCCTTATGAGTGGTGGTCGGGGACGAGCGATGGTCTTTTTCAACCAATCTATCCCCCTAGGAGCATGCGCGTAATACTTGCTTTGATAACTTATAGATTTTTGCAATAAGTATATGAGTTCTTTATGACTAATGTTGAGTCCATGGATCATACGCACTTTCCTTCCTTCCACCATTGCTAGCCTCTCTAATACCGCGCACTTTTCGCCGGTATCATACACCCACCAAATACCTTCCTCAAAACGGCCACCATACCTACCTATCATGGCATTTCCATAGCCATTCCGAGATATATTGCCATGCAACTTTCCACCATTCCGTTCATTATGACATGCTCCATCATTGTCATATTGCTAGCATGATCATGTAGTTGACATTGTATTTGTGGCAAAGCCACCGTTCATAATTCTTTCATACATGTCACTCTTGATTCATTTCTTATCCCGGTACACCACCTGAGGCATTCATATAGAGTCATATTTTGTTCTAAGTATTGAGTTGTAATTGTTGAGTTGTAAGAAAAATAAAAAGTGTGATGATCATCATTTTTAGAGCATTGTCCCAAGTGAGGAAAGGATGATGGAGACTATGATTCCCCCACAAGTCAGGATGAGACTCCGGACAATAAAAAGAGGCCATAAAAAAAAGATAAGGCCCAAACAAAAAAATAAATGAGAGAAAAAGAGAGAAGGGACAATGTTACTATCCTTTTACCACACTTGTGCTTCAAAGTAGCACCATGATCTTCATGATAGAGAGTCTCTCATTCTGTCACTTTCATATACTAGTGGGAATTTTTCATTATAGAACTTGGCTTGTATATTCCAATGATGGGCTTCCTCAAAATGCCCTAGGTCTTCGTGAGCAAGCGAGTTGGATGCACACCCACTTAGTTTCTTTTGTTGAGCTTTCATATACTTATAGCTCTAGTGCACCCGTTGCATGGCAATCCCTACTCACTCACATTGATATCTATTGATGGGCATCTCCATAGCTCGTTGATATGCCTAGTTGATGTGAGACTATCTTCCCCTATTTTTGTCTTCTCCACAACCACCATTCTATTCCACATATCGTGCTATATCCATGGCTCACGCTCATGTATTGCGCGAAGGTCGAAAAAGTTTTGAAAATGTTAAAAGTATGAAACAATTGCTTGGCTTGTCATCAGGGTTGTGCATGATTTAAATACTTTGTGTGGTAAAGATAGAGCATAGCCAGACTATATGATTTTGTAGGGATAGCTTTCTTTGGCCATGTTATTTTGAGAAGACATAATTGCTTTGTTAGTATGCTTGAAGTATTATTATTTTTATGTCAACATGAACTTTTGTCTTGAATCTTTTGAATCTGAATATTCATACCACAATTAAGAAGAATTACATTGAAATTTAGCCAAGTAGCACTCCGCATAAAAAATTCTGTTTTTATCATTTACCTACTCGAGGACGAGCAGGAATTAAGCTTGGGGATGCTTGATACGTCTCCAACATATCTATAAATTTTGATTGCTCCATGCTATATTATCTACTGTTTTGGACATTATTGGGCTTTATTATCCACTTTTATATTATTTTTGGGACTAACCTACAAACCGGAGGCCCAGCCCAGAATTGCTGTTTTTTTTTGCCTATTTTAGGGTTTCGAAGAGAAGGAATATCAAACGGAGTCCAAACGGAATGAAACCTTCGGGAACATGGTTTTCTCACCGAATACAACTCAGGAGACTTGGACCCTACGTCAAGGCACGTAACAGGAGGCCACGAGGTAGGGGGGTGCGCCCTACCCTACCAGGCGCGCCCCACCCTCGTGGGCCCCTTGTTGCTCCACCGACGTACTTATTCCTCCTATATATATATATCCACGTACCCCCAAACGATCATATACGGAGCCAAAAACCTAATTCCACTGCCGCTACATTCTGTATCCATGAGATCCCATCTTGGGGCCTATTCTGGAGCTCCGCTGGAGGGGGCATCGATCACGGAGGGCTTCTACATCATCATCCAAGCCCCTCCGATGAAGTGTGAGTAGTTTACTTCAGACCTACGGGACCATAGTTAGTAGCTAGATGGCTTCTTCTCTCTTTTTGGATCTCAATACAATGTTCTCCCCCTCTCTCGTGGAGATCTATTCGATGTAATCTTCTTTTTGCGGTGTGTTTGTTGAGATCGATGAATTGCGGGGTTTATGATCAAGTCTATCTATGAATAATATTTGAATCTTGTCTGAATTCTTTTATGTATGATTGGTTATCTTTGCAAGTCTCTTCAAATTATCAGTTTGGTTTGGCCTACTAGATTGGTTGTTCTTGCCATGGGAGAAGTGCTTAGCTTTGGGTTCGATCTTGCAGTGTCCTTTCCCAGTGACAGAAGGGGTAGCAAGACACGTATTGTATCATTGCCATCGAGGATAACAAGATGTGGGTTTTATCATATTGCATGAAACTATCCCTCTACATCATGTCATCTTGCTTAAGGCGTTACTCTGTCTTTAACTTAATACTCTAGATGCATGCTGGATAGCGGTCGATGAGTGGAGTAATAGTAGTAGATGCAGGCAGGAGTCGGTCTACTTGTCTCGGATGTGATGCCTATATACATGATCATACATAGATATTCTCATAACTATGCTCAATTTTGTCAATTGCTCAACAGTAATTTGTTCACCCACTGTAGAATACTTATGCTCTTGAGAGAAGCCACTAGTGAAACCTATGGTCCCCGGGTCTCTTTCTCATCATATTAATCTCCATCACTTTATTATTGCTTTGCTTTTTACTTTGCCTTTTACTTTTTACTTTGCATATCTATACCAAAAATACCAAAAATATTATTTATCATGTCTATCAGATCTCACTTTCGTAAGTGACCGTGAAGGGATTGACAACCCCTAAGCGCCTTGGTTGCGTTGAGCTATTGTTTTTGTGTAGGTACGAGGGACTCGCGCGTAGCCTCCTACTGGATTGATACCTTGGTTCTCAAAAACTGAGGGAAATACTTACGCTACTTTGCTGCATCATCCTCTCCTCTTCGGGGAAATCCAACGCGGTGCTCCAGAGGTAGCACCGGCAAGGCTTGTACAAAAGGTGGTTTGCCGGGAGGCCCGGCAACCGTGCCTTATCGATAAAACTTGCGAAGATGTTTGATGGTCTAGGAATTGCTCACTAGGACAGCATCTTCGGTCTCCAGGAAGACTGCGCCGGGCCTGGTGATTCGTATTACCCGATAAGGGCCTTCCCACTTCGGTGTCAACTTGTTCGAATTCTTGGCCGACTGAACACGCTGAAGAACAAGGTCGCCTTCCTCAAAGCTTTGGGCATGAACCTTGCGGCTATGGTAGCGGCGCAAGGCTTGTTGGTAGCGTGCTGCTCTAACAGCCGCCCCAAGACGATCTTCCTCAAGGAGCGTTGCGCCTTCTTGCCGCAATGGCTCTTGCTCAAGCTCGTCATAAGAGAGCACTCGAGGTGACCCGTATATGAGTTCCGTGGGCAGAACTGCTTCTGCCCTGTATACCAGGGCAAAGGGTGTCTGGCCAGTGGCTCGATTTGGCATCGTCCTGATCGACCAAAGAACCGCCAGCAACTCATCAATCTAGCGCCTTCTTCTCTTGTGCAGCTTGTCAAAAGTCTTTGTTCTCAGGCCTCGCAGTACTTCAGTGTTTGCCCTCTCCACCTGGCCGTTGTTCTGTGGGTGTGCCACGGAAGCGAAACAGACCTTGCTGCCTAGATCCTGGGTGTACTGCATGAAGGTGTGGCTTGTGAACTTCATGGCATTGTCGGTGATGACTCTGTTTGGCACACAACAACGACAGACTAGTCGCTTGAAGAAGTTGACGGCTGACTGTGCTGTCACCTTCCTCACTGCTTCCACCTCTGACCACTTTGTGAACTTGTCAATTGCATCGTACAAGTACTCAAAGCCCCCAGCGCGAGGGAAAGGGCCCAGTATGTCGAGCCCCCAGACCGAAAACGGCCGGGAGAGAGGGATTGTTTGAAGGGCTTGAGCTGGTTGATGAAGCTTCTTCGAATGGAACTAGCATGCTTCACACCTGGTTACAAGTGTCATCACATCCGGGAGGGCGGTTGGCCAGAAGAAGCCTTGCAGGAATGTCTTGCTGGCAAGGGCCCTCGACCCTATGTGGGAGCCACATACGCCTCCATGTATCTCTCCCAACAGCTCCAGTCCTTCCTCCCGGGGGATGCACTTCAATTTCACACCATTCGGTCTTTTTCTGTACAGGACGTCATTGACGAACTAGTACAATGTAGACCGACGGGCTACTTTTTCCACTTCTTCTTGCTCCTCAGGAAGTTCCCCTGTCTGGAGGAAACGGGCGGTATGTTTTGCCCATGCCGGAGCCCGGGGCTCGACGATAAGGACCAAAGGCATCTCGTCCGCCACGGGGGCAGCCGTCTCTACGGCCAGGGCTTAGCGCCCTGCAGGAGCCAGCTGCCCCTTGGTAGGCTCGGAATCCACGACAACACCCTTGCCGGTGGCCCCTGGGGGTTTGGCACGAAAGTACTTACCGGGGCCCGATTTCCTATGCTTGTTCTACTCCGTTGATGGTTCGACGGATGGTTGAGTTAACCGAAGCAAAAAGGTACCTGGTTCCATAGGTAGCTTGAATGCAGCGTGCTTTGATAGGTTGTCAGCGATGTTGTTCTGCGCTCGTGGAACGTTCTCCGCTTGTATACCATCGAAGTACTCCTCCAGCTTCCTCACCTCATCTACGTAGGCTTCCATCAACGGACTCTGATAATCTTTGTTGACTTGTCTGACGACAAGCTGTGAATGACCCTTGACGATGAGCTTCTTCACCCCGAGGTCTGTCGCGATCCTGAGACCGGCAAGAAGCCCCTCGTACTCAGCAGTGTTGTTTGTGGACATCTCCCAGGGAAAGTGCATCTGGATCACATATTTGAGGTGCTCTACGGTGCGTGCGACAAGCAGCACACCGGCTCTGGCGCCTTGTAGCGAGAAAGCCCCATGAAAGTACATGATCCAGTCGCGGGTTGCTGCCTTGCCTGGGAGAGCGGTATCCTGGATTTCTTCGTCGGGCGTTGAGGTCCATTCTGCAATGAACTCCGCCAAGACTCTGCTCTAGATTTTTGAAGTACTTTCAAACATCAACCCAAAGCTTGACAACACCAAGGCCCACTCCACAATCCTTCCGGTTGCATCTGGGTTGTGCAGTATCCGTTGCAACGGGAGGCGGGTCACGAAAGTGATCTCGTGGGCTTGGAAGTAATGACGCAGCTTCCTCGAGGCCATAAGGAGGCCGAAGAGCAATTTCTGCACACCGGAGTACCTTGACCTGGCCCCTGCAAGAGGGAGCTGACAAAGTAAACCGGGTGCTGCATCATCTTCTTCTTCTACACCACTTCACTTGGCTGCATGGGCCCAGTCCCGATGGCATCAGGCTCTGCCGGGGCCCTCGCCTTGCCGGCACCAGGCCCTGCCGGGGGAATCTCTGATTTGCCATCCACCGGTCCTGCCATTGCCACTGCCTCCTTGTCGACCTCCCTCTGTGCCACTAGTGCGGCGCTGACCACTTGATTCGTTGCTGCCAGATACAGCAGCAATGGCTCTTGTGGTTTAGGCACAACCAGTATTGGCTTAGAGGAAAGGTATTTCTTCAAATCCTGCAACGCCGCTTTGGCCTCTGGGGTCCACTCCATTGTGCCCGCTGTTTTCCAGATTTTGAAAAAGGGAAGGGCACGCTGAGCAGACTTGGAGATGAATCTGCTCATGGCGGCAACACAGTCAGTGAGTCGGTGCACATCCTTGATCCGCTTGGGTGCCTCAATCCGCTCAATAGCCTTGATCTTGTATGGGTTTGCCTCGATCCCATGCTACGACACAAAGAACCCGAGAAGTTTTCGTGACGGGATGCCAAAGACACACTTCTCTAGGTTCAGCTTGAGGTTGATCTTCGGTAGGTAGGAAAACGTCTCTTCTAGGTCTTGTACAAGGGTCGCCTTGTCCTTGGTTTTGACCATTATGTCATCCATACAAGCTTCCATATTTCTAGGTAGCTGGGGCTCGAAACCAATCCGGACCGCCCTTGCGAATGTCGAGCCAGCACTCTTCAACCCGAAAGGCATCCATAAAAAGCAATACGTACCACATGGGGTGATAAATGTTGTCTTCTCTTCATCTTCTCTTGTCATGAAGAACTTGTGGTAGCCCGAGTAGGCGTCGAGGAATGACAAAAGATCACACCTAACCATGGAGTCAACAATCTGGTCGATGCGCGGCAATGGGAAGGGGTCCTTAGGACAAGCCTTATTGACATCTGTGTAGTCAATACACAACCTCCACTTCCCATTTGCCTTGCGCACCACCACCGGATTGGCCAACCACGTCGGATGGAGCACTCCTCTCACCAAACCTGCCGCTTCGAATTTCCTGATATCCTCTGTGATGAACTCATGTCATTCCAAAGCTTGCTTCCTGACCTTCTGCTGGACGGGTCGTGCATGGGGATAGACAAGCAAGGTGGTGCTCAATCACTTCGCTGGGAAAGTCGGGGATGTCGGATGCTTTCCACGCAAACACATCGACATTCACCCGCAGGAAAGTGACGAGCGCGCTTTCCTATTTGCTGTCGAGGGTGGAGCTTATGGTGAAAGCCCCTCCCATGCCATCCTCCTTGATGGAAACCCTCTTGGTCTCTGGTGGTGTAGCTCTGGATTTCTTGCTCTTGCCGGTAGAGCTCTCGGGCACGTCCTCGACGGTAGCACAACACTCCGAAGAGGTGCGCTTGCCGAAGTGGGTGCAAGAGTTCTTGCCGGTCTTCTTCTTCCCTCCCGGGGCTTCAACGGCAGGAGCAAGTGCCCTGGAGGCAGCTACTTCAAATGCTTCCCGATAGAGTTGGCCAGCGCAGATCAATGTGTCCTTCTTGTTACAGGGGACGGTGATGATGGTCATCGGCCCAGGCATCTTCAGCGTGTTGTAGGCATTGTGCGATGCCGCCATGAACTTGGCTAGTGCCAGGCGGCAGAGGATCTCGTTGTAGGGCAAGGGGATCTCAGCCACATCGAATATGATCCTTTCCGTCCTGTAGTTCAACTCACCTCCAAAAGTCACGGGCAATGTGACCTTTCCCTTCGGCTGGCTCCTTCCTGGATTGACCCCTTGAAGCGTACCTGTTTCCTCAAGGTCTTCCTCAAGAATTTGCAGCCTTTTGATCACGACGGGCGAGATCAAGTTCAGGCCGGCCCCGCCGTCAACCAGAATCTTGTTCACCTTGAGGTTGTGTATCGTTGGCAAGACCAACAACGACAAACACCCGACCGCAGTTGTGCGGTCAGGGTGGTCCTCGGTGTCAAAGATGAGGGGCGTGTTGGACCACTTCAGTGGCTTCTGAGCGTCAAACAATGGTTTTGTTGCTGTAATCTCATGCGCCCACTGCTCGAGCTAGCGGTGAGAAGTGTGTAGCGAGGCGCCACCATTGACGCACATGGCCTCTGTAGACTTCTGAAACTCTTGCTGGCCGGACTCTTCATCCTCATCATGATCATCGTCTTCCTGCTTCTTGTCGCGGCCCCGAGCGGGCCTCTCTAGCTGGTTATCCTTGCTGCGCCATCCTCCTTGCCCGCCACGCTTCTTGTCGGATCCTTCGGCACCATCTTGACCCTTCTCCTTGTCCTGCCTATCATACTCGGCCTTTTGCTTTTCGGCAAGTAGCTCGACCTGTCGGCAGTTCTGGGGAACGTGGCCCTTGGTGCGGTGGACCTTGCAATATTACTTTTCAGAGCCTCGTGGCTTGTCGGCGGCCGCCAAGGCCCGGCATGCGGCGCACCCGGCAATCTCCTTGCCAGGGTCGTCTGCCTTGGCCTTCTTGGCGGCGCTGGTATTGCCGGATCCCTCGACGGCAAGCACGGTCTAGTCCTTGCGTTTCCTGTTGTGACACCGGCCCTTCTTCATCGGGGCGGCGGTGTCTTCGTCGGTAGAGAGGGTTTCCGCACCGGCGTCTTTGCCGGGGTACTTCCTTCCCTCTTCACCCTGAGCGCATCTATCAGCCAGAACGTAAAGTTCGGCCATGTCCTTGACCTTGTTCATTGCCAGCTCTTCATGCATCTTGCGGTTACGCACATTCTGGTGGAAAACGCTGATCACAGTGGCAGCATGAACATCTGGGATATTGTATTGCACTCGGCTGAACCTCTATATGTACTTGCGCAGGTTTTCGCCTTCCTTCTGGGGAATGATATGCAAATCACTCGCCTGGCCATGAGCATGGTGGCCTCCAGTGCAGGCACCAACGAACTCGTGGCACATATCTGACCAAGAAGAAATAGAATCCGCCGGCAAGTGCATCAACCAAGACATGACGGGTTTTAGGGCCAACGGGAAGTAATTGGCAAGCACCTTGTCGTCATGAGCTCCCGCGGCTTGCATTGTGATGGTGTAGATGCTGAGGAACTCTGACGGGTGGGTCTTGCCATTGTACTTCTCGCCGACGTAGGGCTTAAACATGCGGTGGGACAGCCACTGGAACTGTCACAACCCTAAAGGCTGGGCAACCCACCTCGTAAGGTAGGCCGCCGGAGCCTCCCGGTGCTGGCTGGTCCATAGCGGGTCCCGCCTGCTTATCCGACTAGTGGCGTGTATCGCGCCGGTTCTCGATGGTGGTTCGAGCGTCTTCATGGGCTCGCTCTCGAAGAACCTAGCGTTGGTCGTTGTGGGTCCGTGGGTCGGACGATGCTATGGAAATGTCATCACAAGCGTCATCACGACGGACCGACATCCGCGACGGCTGGCGTGGAGGAGGAGACTGCACCGTGGCCGCGGCGCCTCCGACCCCTCCACCGCCGGCATGCAGTGCCTCGATGGAGCGCTGGCCTGAGGACCCCGCCGGCCATGGCTCGTCTTTGTTGGCGACACCGACGAGGCTCCGGATAGTGGCTCTCCACCCGTTGAGCTTCTCCACGGCGGGAGGGAAGTCGAGGAGCAGCTGCGCGCGCTAAGGCTTCTGCTGGCGTGGGTGGCGGCGAAAGCTACGTGGACCGTGGTGCGCTTCGACTTCTAACCACGTTAGAAGGAGCTCTATCATGGCCCAGCGGCTGTGCGCCATCCTCGCCAGCACTTCGGCGGGCATGCTGGCCTCCTTCATCTCGCGGATGACGCACATGACTCTTCCCACGGTGGCATCCAGGGTCACCGGTGTGGTGACGCTGCTCGTTGCGCACAACCTCGGAAGAGTGCGCTGTGGGTGCCGGAGTGTGCGTCTTGGAGGTCGCCGTGCCACCCGCAAGTGGTACGGTGACGCCCCCGGAGGGTCCCATGCCATATGCGGGGGACCCAGCTCCATCTCTAGATTTCGCGGCGTGTGGCCCGTCGCCTTGCGCACGAACAACGCCGCTCGCCAGGCTCTGACTGCCAGAGCGATGTTGGTGATCGCGGGTCACACCTCGGGTTCTATGCGCGACCGGCCTGCTGCTCGCCCGCACTGGTACGGGCCGTCTGGCTCCCGACGAACCGACCGCCGTGGCCTCCTTCTTCTTGGGAGCCATCGCGACGAAGAACCGCTAGGCTAACTACTAGATCAGATTCTCTCAACTGCGCAACCCCCTACCTAGAGCGCCAAAGATGTCGGTGAGAATGACACCTATGGGATCACTTTGATCCCTTAGGCAGTCGGCGGGCGCGGGGTCGTGAGAAGAGCAGATTTAGGAGCAAGCAGACAGGTCATTTACCCAGGTTCGGCCTGCAAGGATGCGTAAAACCCTAGTCCTGCTTTGGTGGATGTATTGAGTGTTCTTGAGCTTTTTGAACTAGCTACGGTGGTTGTGACGTCCTCAAAAGCCGAATCCCTCTCCTGGTCTCCTCGGGCCTCCTTTTATAGGAAAAACGGGTTGCCACAGTGGCACGCAGGAGGTGGAAAGGCCTGCAGTGCGCGAGCTTATCGCACGGCATTACGGGACAAAGTGCATTTAATTTGCTACGTAGGTGTCCAACCTAGCGATGCATGCAGCGCCATGTAGGCAAGAAGGTAGCTGAGGTGGCGCGGTGGTAGGGCCTTCATGAAGATCTGCATGCTGCCACGCATGTGCTTGCTGATTTGTCCTGGAAGCTGCATGTTGCCACGCAGGTGCCTGCCCACCTGGTTGGGCTGGCAGCTGCATGCGAACGGCGGTGGAGTCTTGGCTGATGCGGGCCTGGCAGTGGCCCTGCTGATGCCCTCGGCAAGAGTCTTGCTAGGGGCCCGGGAAGGGTCTTGTCGTGGCGATGCTGCTTGCCGGGGGTCTTGTGGATTTCCTTGGCTAGGATCCTGCCGATGGTCGCCGTCTTCTAATCCTCATCTAATCTTGTCTTTATGATCTTGACGAAGATTTGCATGCCACCACAGAGGCACCTCCCGAGCCTTAGTTCCAACGCAGTTGTTTGGGTCAGGGCCTGTGGGCTCAAGGGTGGCTCGCTCTGCTGGTGTTGGGAAAGTTACCCTGGCAAGGCTCTTGCCGGGGCTGCAGGGGGCTCCTCTGCAAGGACCTTGCCGAGGCAATCCACCTCGCCCTCTTGCCCTCCTGCGCTCTTGGTCTTGGCGTCGCCTTAGTTTTCTTGTGCTTCAGCTTCTCTCCGACTTCCCTCCTCTGCCCTGCTAAGTGTGGCCGCAGAGCGTGGCTCTAACTGCCCCTGCACAAGTAAAGGGGTCAAAATGAGAGCCCCTACTTTTGTACAACAACAGGGGGGGTGGATGAACAGTTCCCGGTGGGGGGTTGGATGAACAAGACCCCGTGGTAGTTGAGGCCATTGCCACTGGATGAACATGAACCCGATCGATCGAGCAAGTTGGGTGTGGATGAACAAGACCCCGTGGAGGGCTGGATGAACAGGACCCCATGGAAGGCTGGTTGAACAGTAGCCACTGGAGGGCTGGATGAACAGTAGCCCGTGGAGGGGTGGTTGAACAGGACCCCGTGGAGAGGTCTGGTTGTACAATAGCCGGTGGTGGCTGGATGAATAGGAGACCGTGGATGAACTGTTGCAGGTGGGGGCTGGAGGAGGTCGGCGGTGGATGAACAGTAGCCCGTGGAGGCTGGGGGAGGTCAACGGTGGAGATGAACAGTATCCTGTGGAGTCCCGTTTTGCGGTACACCACACGCCTCCCGAAGAACATGACCCCATTTCGACCGTAGCGCTCCACCACAAGTCCGTTTCATTTGTTTTGCGGTATGCCACACCCATCCCAATCAACAGGACCCCGTTTCGACCATAGGAGGTCCAAGAGAAGTCTGTTTCCTCTGTTTTGTGGTATGCCATACCCCTCCCGATGAACAGGATCCTGTTTCGACCGTGGCCGGTCGACCACAAGGATGTTTCCTCCGTTCTGCGGTACACCAGGCCTCGTTTCAATCAGCTATTCCGTCCTGGCCGGTTGGCTCCCGTTGAAAACGACGTATTCCGTTGCCTCCCGATGAACACGATGCATTCAGTTGCCTCCCCATGAACATGACGATGCAGTTTCTCTGTTATGACCCAGCCATGTACACGAGCCCTGGCCGTACATGTGCGCGTGTAGGTGTTTGAGACCCCGTCCGTATGTACGTACGTGGCTATATTTTTTGGCGTGCGGCTGTATGGACGTGTACATGGTCTAGACGGGACAACTTGAACTGCTACATGGGGGCTGTACTATGACATGTGCGGCTACTTACTCAGCCATGGTTCATCGTTATAGAGCGACCCATCGACCAGTATGGACAACAATGGTACGTACGCTTCGACCAGGTGGGTCCCACCTGTCAGGGAGGATAAGGACGCATTTCCTTGCGTGTGAAGATATAGTTGCTGGGTCCCAGTTGTCAGGGGGATATTTTGTTTTGCCCATAGCAAGGAGGAATTTCCTTGCGTGCGAAGATGTAGTTGGTGGGTCCCAGCAGTCAGGGGCAGAAAACATTATTTTTCCAGGTAAAAAGGATGCAGTTCCATGGGCGTGGTGCATCCCCGCTGTCAGCCTCTCACGCACAGTCATCTTCCGATGACTCTCATTTGTTGACCACACCGTGCCGAGTGCACCAAGGCCAATGGACGACGGTGAGGCCCCAGACTGGAACGACCCGTAGATGGGGAAGACCCGGCAGTGGAGTCGCAGATGGAGAGGAGAGCGAAACTTGACTGGTTTGGGTGTGCGGCAGCACTACTGCGGTGCCGCCCACGGGAGACAGGAGCAAGAATAGAGGTTGAAGAAGGAGCACGGCTGTTGGATTAACATCCAACGGTCCAGCTGCTAGAATCATTCAGTCATTAAGTTGACAAAGCCCTGCATACACGTCCACTTAGTAGGCCCACAAGTCAGTCACCAAATCTGACGGGTCCCAGCTATCAACGGCAGGAATAGTTTTTTCGCATAACGAGGCACTCCCTTCCGTGTGAAGATACAGCCGGTGGGTCCCAGCTGTCAGGGGGAGGAAACATTTTTTCCATCTTAATAAGGAGTAACTTTCCTTGCGTGCAACCATGGACCTCCACTACTAGGGAAAACCATATACACAGAGGTATAGCAGTAGCGCTGGGCAAAACACGACGCTATTCCTACTTATTAGTAGCGCTTGTTACAAAAGCACGCTACAACCATGGTTGTAGCAGTAGCGCGTCTGCGCAGAACCACGCTAGTACTATAATTCCCTCGCTGGTGCCAGTAGGCTAGGAATAATAGTAGCGGTTCTTCCAGGACCACGCTACTGCTAAAACCTTTGTAGCAACGAGTTTATGCTGTAGAGCGCTACTGCAATGAAAAAGAAAATAAATAGAAAAATAAGTAGAAAAGTAAATGAAAATGAAAGAGATAGAAAAAGGAGAAATGAAAAAAAGAAAATATAAATAAAACAAAAGAAAAAGAAAAATTAATCAAAAAGGAATAGCTGTAGCGTGTTTTGCTGGAAGACGCTATAGCTAACTTACCTATAGGGCGTGTCGGCAAAATGCGCTACTGCTAGTTTGACTTAACCCCCGACCACGCGGGCTCAAAATTTCGTTAAGTCCTCCCTCCTCTACTCCCCCCTCTCCCCCAACTATTCCATCGTCTTCGTCGCCCTGCCGCCTTCGACCACAACACCGGCACCCGAGGCCACCTTTGACCACACCGCCGCCGCCAGAGGCCGCCCTCGACCTCACAGCCACCGCCTAATGCCATCGTCGACCTTCACCATCGCCTCCCTCAAGCTCACCGCCACCACCCTCGACCTCACCGCCGCCGCGCGAGCCCGCCCAGGACCTCAGCCGCCCGAGCCAGAGCCTGCCCTCGCCGCCGACCATAAGGCTCTACCTCTCCTCTCCCCTACCCGCCTCTCTCTCTCTGCTCGGGTAATTCATATATATGTTGATGCTGTGTTGATGTTCATATGAACCCTAGGTGTCTTCGGATTGTACCGAGGCTTCGGATTATGCAAATGACAATTTTTGGCTTCGTAGTGCGCTGTTACGAAGTTTGCCGCCTCCTCTGTGATGAATGCCTCAGCCATCGATGCTTCAATTCTACGTTTATTTTTATATTTTTCTCGAAGCGTCTTCTGCATCCTCTCAGTTGGGTAGCACCAACGATTTTGCACGCCCCCCCCAATCTTGCCTTGTTCGAGAGATGCAAAATCAAATGCTACATTGGATTAAAGAAGCCCGGTGGAAAGATCTTCTCTAACTTGCAAATCAACTCCAGTGCCAACTCTTCCATTTCTTCTAGCACGTCAGGCGGTAGTTCTTTCACACAAAGAACACGGAAGAAATAGCTGAGTTCTGCCAGTACTAGCCATTCATCCTCAGGGATGAAGCCATGCAACATCACCGGCATTACCCCGCTTAATCCATATGTGCCAATCATGACTCTTGAGACCAAATATCTTCAGTTTATCAAGATTCGCTCCCCTCTTTAGATTCGCTGCATACCCATCAGGGAACAACAACTACTGTTGCACCCACAAGAGAATTTCCCTCATAGCTGGCCTTTCAAGATTGAACCATGCCTTTGGCTTCGTCCAGTTCTGCTTTCCTTTCGGTTCTTTCATGTTTTGTAACGGCCTATCACATAGCGCCTCCAGATCGACTCTACCCTGTGTATTATCCTTTGACTTCCCATCTATGCCGAACAATGTACCAAAAAGTGCCTCGGCGATATTCTTCTCAGTGTGCATCACGTCGATGTTGTGTGGGCAAAGTAGGTCTTTGAAGTAAGGCAGATCCCATAAGCATGTTTTGTGAGTCCACGCGTGCTTAGTATTATACCCCTTGAAGTACCTTGGACGTTGTGGATCTGGCTCGAGAGCGTTTAACTGATCCAGGGTCTGTTGTCCTGTCAATGCAGGTGGTGCTGAGTTTTTGACAACTCTACCCCTGATGAAGTTCTTCTTGTCTTTCCTGAATTTATGGCGAGGATCCAGGAACTGTCTATGCATGTCAAAGCAAGAAAACTTGTGACCGGCCTGAAGCTAATGAAACTCAAGAGATCCCTTGCATGTGGGGCACGGGAACCTTCCATGCACACACCAGCCAACGAATAGCGCATACGCCAGCAAGTCATGCGTTGAGTACATGTACCAGACACGCATTATGAAGTTCTGTTTGCTAAAGGTGTCGTATGTCTTGAACCCATTATCCCAGGCTTCTTGCAATTCATCCTTAAGCGGCTGCATGTACACATTCATATTTTTCCCCGGATAGTTGGGTCCTGGAATTATCAACATCAGTAAAATGTTCTTTCTTTGCATAATCTGTCCAGGGGGAGATTGAGTGGAAAGACAAATACGGGCCAACAACTATATTGGGCTGCCGTCATACCAAACACACTGAACCCATCCGTGCTGATGCCGAATCGAGGATGCCTCGGATCTGCCGCTTTGTCAGCATGTAATTCATCAAACTTTTTCCACGCAACACCATCCGATGTGTGTACCATCATTAGATTCCCATCTGCATCTAGTTCGGTTCTTTTGCCTGTTTTGTGCCATGTCATCTGTCTGGCCGTCTCTTTGACCATGAAAAGACGTTGAAGTCTTGGTACGATTGGCATATACCGAAGAACACTAACGGGGATTTTGGTCTGTGTCTTCTGACCCATACCGTTGTCTACCACAATATACCTGGAAGACTTGCAAATGGGACAATAGTTCAAGTCCGCATAGTCAAGCCTAAATAAGGCACATCCTTTCTCACAAGCATATATCTTCTCATAGGGCATCTTCAGTGCACGGAGGATTTTGTCCGACTAGTTCAGGTTTGCAGGCATTACATGGCCTTTGCATAGAAAGCGTCCAAATACTGTCATAATTGCGTCATAGCATTCTCTGCCCAAGTTGAACTGAGCCTTCAGAGCCATTACTTGTGAGATGGCATCCAACTGACAAAGCTCAATGTGCTCGTGGAGTGGACGTTTTGAAGGCTCCAACATTTCATTGAAGGCCTTTGCAGATTCCTCCATCTCCTCCTCCGAATCCCGAGCATCATCATAGTCTTGCACCATGTTTTCCATCCCGGTACCATGCTCGTCGGTGCAACGACGATCCACCTCAGCTTGGTCATGTTGGGCAGACTCACCATGAAATGTCCACACCGTATAATCGGGTGTAAAACCACTCTTTTCCAGGTGTTTGCCCATTTCAGCCTGTCTTCTTTTCCCAATTGCCACACCGGAAATAGGGGCACCAGGTTTTCTTTTGGCCATTTGCAAATGCGGCTTGCACAAACCCCTTGGTTTTTGTGAACCATTCAGCGCTCCATTTGTTCTGACCAATGTGACCGGTATACATCCACGCACGGTCACTCATCTTGACTTTCAGAGCTACTGGACACACAACAATTATATATGTAATTCACCATGTATATATTCATCAGTTGATCTACTTTGTCAATTTTATTACGTCCATGCAACCTACACTCTAATAGGTAATGATAGGTCCTAATCCCACCCACGTATGTGTAGATTGGGTTCATTTTCCCATGCTATGCTCCGGATCCGATGCAAAATTTCGGCAGCACCTCCCCACTGTTCTCCTGATACACGTCTCTGCAATAAACAGAGAGGATGTGTACCCGGAGAACAACAGGGGAGGCACTGACGAAATTTATGCATCGGATCCGGAGCAAAGCATATGGGAAAACAAACCCAATCTACACATACTCGGGCTGTCCATGGATAGCGTTGGACAATTCGAAAGAATCAAGGTTATAAATATGCAAATGCATGCATATTTATAACTATGACGCTTTCGAACGGGAGACACATATTGGTTACGCATACTATTGATTCAAGACACATATATAGCTAGCTATCAAGTTTCATCAGAATAGATCAAATAATTAATGGGGGAGGAGGACTTGTCATTTGTGCTCACCCATGAATGAAGGGGCAGAGCTCGTCAAACGCACGGCGAGGTCATCGAACACCAAACCTCGCAGCGATGAAACAACTACACATTTAAAACTACACGATCAACACAATTATATATGATGTTTTTCATAACAAAATCGAAAAATATATGACCTAACTAATAATTCACAAATATATGACCCCGTCGGCCTCTGGAAGGCCAAAGAACACCTTTTCGGGAGGTGTCGGGGGTCGGGGTGTCCTGTCGGTGTCGGGGTGCCGTTTCGGGGTCGGGGGGTCGGGGTGTCGTGTCGATGTCGGGGTAGTGCCGTGTCGGGTGTCGGGGTGTTTTTTCGGGGTCGGGGTGTGGTGTCGGGGTCAGGGTGTCGGGTCAGGCTCAGGGTCGGGGTGTCGGGTCAGGCTCGGGGTCGGGGTGTTGGGGTCGGGGTCGGGGTGTCGGGGTCGGGGTCTCGGGGTCGGGGTGTCGTGTCGGGGTGCCGGGTCGGGGTCTGCGTACCGTGTTGGGTCGGGTTTTTTTTTCCTTTTTTTTCCTTTTCTTCTTCTTCGTCTTCTTCCTTTTCTTCCTTTTTTCCTTCTTCTTCTTCTTCTTCTTCTTCTTCTTCTTCTTCTTCTCTTCTTCTTCTTCTTCTTCTTCTTCTCCTCCTCCTTTCCTTTTTCCTCTCTTCTTCTCTCCTCTCCTCTTTTTTCTTCTTCTTTCCTCCTCTTCTCTTTTTTCTCTCCTCCCTCCTCTTCTTCTTCTTCTCCTCTCCTCTTTTCCTCTTCTTCTTCTTTCCTAAAACTAAACTAAAACCTAAACCTAACTAAAAACAGAAAAGGAAAAAAAAACTAAATCTAAACCTAAACTAAACTAAAACTAACCTATAACCTAAAACTAAACTAAACTAAATAACTACATAACCCTAAAACTAAAAAACAGAAAAAAGGAAAAAAGGAAAGGCAGAGAGCTCACCTGGGTGGAGGAGGGGAGCGGGGGCCTGGGGCGGCGGCAGTGGCGACGGGGCCAGGCCCGGCCGGGGCGGCGGGCGCGGGGGTGCGGGGCGCCGGGGCGTGGCGGCGCCCAGACGGCAGGGCGGCGGGGGCGACGGGGCGGGGGGGCGCCGGGCGGCGCCGGGTTGGTGGGGCGACGGGGCGGGGGGTGCTGGGGCGGCGGCGGGGTGGTGAGGCGACGGGGCGGCGGCCAGTAATTGGGTACAGAAAGAGAGAGAGAGGGGCGGGGTGGGGCGGCTGTTAACATTAGTTGGGCCCTCCCTCTTTGCCGTCCGCCCCCCTTTGGCCGTTTGCCTTTTTGCTCTTTGCCATCCGCTAGCGGACGACAAAGAGGGGGCGCCGTTAGGTTTTTTTTAGCAGCTCATCAGTGGGGCCCCTCCCTCTTTGCCGTCCGCTAGCCGACGACAAAGAATCTTTGCTGTCTGCTAGCCGACGGCAAAGAACTGGCTGATGGCAAATTAGGTCTTTGCCATCAGCCAGTTCTTTGCCGTCTGCTTTTTTGTAGCTGATGGCAAAGAGCTTCTTTGCCGTCTGCTAGCTGACGGCAAAGAGCTGGCAGATGGCAAAGTAGCTGATTCTAGTAGTGATACTTGTTCGCCCTCTAGAAAAAAATGATACCAGCTAGATCCCCGAGTGAACTAGATTGAAGAGGGGGTCGGCGGTGCGACTCAAGAAGCACATCAGACACGATTTTTTTTCTTCTGTGGATGGCTCTTGATGGTGTTTTTTTACTTGCCTCTAGACCATACAACTTGTACTTTTAGCCTAGTCCGTGGTGGACCAGCAGCCCATTTGCTGGGCGGGCCAGCCTACATAAACCAGCACTTGATTTTTATCAAGCCCCCAAAACAACGCAATACTATGTTTGTTTTAAGGCCGAAAACATTACGCTAGGGGTTGAGCGGGGGAGGGGGGAGACAGCAAAAATGTTAAAAATAGCTGATGCGCCGTTGCTACCCTAACAAAGCAGGTGCAATTCTTCTCGGGAAGAAGTTGTGCCGTTGACACACACACGTCCCAAATCCCACAGTAGACATACTAACAAGTTCATGCACAAGTACAACAAAAAAGGAAAACATTCGTATCAAACTCAGGTTCACAGGACACGTTCATATTCATAGCCAACTTTCACAATCAACAAATCAAAAGATTCATACATACACAAGTTCAGCATGTCTATGCATCCAAATGATTGATAGATCACACGACAATATTGATAGATAATTCACAAAAAGATTCAGCTATACACATGTTCAGTATGTTTATGCATCTAAATGGTTGAGATCACAGCCCATATCCTCCATGGACGAACTTTTATTACCTAGGTTATAGACTGGTAAATGGTGTTCAGTTGGAGGTACTTCTTGCTAACATTAATGCTGGTATGAGTAAACTTTCGAATACATCAAAGGCAGCACACACAATCTGAACATTGCTTGTAGGTTTATCCTCAAATAGTGGCCTTGTGCTAAGGGAGGTTTGAGCAACTTGGGCACTACTTTCATCCAGCTAGTTTACTGGCTCATCTTGGTCCTGTAGCTCGCCAAAATTTGACATTGCGGACATGAAAGGAGGCGGTTGAGAAAATGAACCACCCAACTTTTTTGTGCAGTTCAACTGAAATGGAGCATCCCTACCATGCAGATTGATTAAGTGCCAAGCGAATATATGCGTCTACCAACTTGTCTCGAATCTTTAGACTCCATGCCATACAGTTCGCTACCATATGTGTCGATAACCAAAAGGCACAAGTTCGGACCAAAGACTGGACTATGTTTTTCTGGGCTATGCCCCAAGCAATATTTTTGGCGTTCACTCTCCTAATACTTGGAGTTTGACAACTGGTTGATGCCGGTTGATACTCAAATGAATATAGGCACTTCTTTTGTCAACATCGATGCTTGTATGAGTGAAGTTTGGAGTACATAGAAGCAACATAAGTATCTGTCCATCTGATCTTTTTGTTCTGTTCTACTGAACACCCAATGTAATGATTTGCCTGCGAGTTCAGGCTCCAAGTTAATCCTTTATGAAATCGGAAAACAGTAGCACAATACGAAATTACCAATACATATGACAAGCACAATAATCAGGATAAATACCAGTACCAACCTATGTGAGGTAGCATATCAATTACTATTTCCTTTGACTGGAAGCCGAGATAAGCGAAGCGACTAACAAGAAAGGAAGAAAGCTAGTCTAGATTAGCGACTGATAGGAAAGGAAGGAAGCTGTCGAGGCAATGAAGCACCCAAAGTTTTTGTGCAGCTCCACCAAAATCGAGCATTGTTGGCACATATATTGAGAGAATGAGATTACTGTAATAGTGGGACTAGTTGATGAAACATACACTAACAAATAGAAGCACCCTCATTATCTTAATGGGTAAAGTAAGAAACATAGTAGTCTTGCTTAAACAAAGGTATTAGTTTATTTAATCAGTGCCAATTAGCTCAACACTCAAAGGATTGCCATGTATCATAGGTTACAAAACTTTAACGTGCAAAGATAAAGGAGTTTCTCATGACAGTAGCACGATACAAATAGAGATGACAACAAACTAATATGGATGAAGGCCTTAGGCAGGGACCAACCTGAGCAAAAAAGCTTATTCATGTAGTCCTAGAAGAGATGATAAAGCACTCACTGGAATCACTCAATAGTATATATTTTTGTGCACTTCAAATCTATGGTTGAAAGCACTCCTGTTTACCAGTGCTGAGATTATATCGAAAGATTATCAAGAACTTCCAACAGAGTTAAAGCACTGGCTGGAATACAGTTCATTATATTGTCTTGTGTAGATCCACTAAAATGTATGATTGGCACAACATGATCCATGTTTGCACAAGTAAGAACAAGGCGAAACCTTCATTAGCTTAGTGAGAAAGGATAGAAAGACATTAGCATATTACTCTAATAGTAGCATTAAATTCATGATGGACAATACGCAGAATGTTGCCTCATTGAACCAATGGCAATAAATTGACATGCAAAACAATAGCACTATTATGTCATCACACTACCAAGATTCCCTCCCTGCTCCACCACATGATTCACCTCCACAAAAAAACATACACACGTACATGATTCAACATAGGGTGCTACTAAAGATTTGTTTAACTCCGACAGGAAAATTAGGCATCAATAAATTAATTAAGTGACCTTGCAGGAGAGACAGAAGAAGTGGAATGGCTCCCTAGAGGATCGTCTCACATGTAAGGTAGACGTTTCCAGATCCGATGAATGGCCTCGACTGAGGCCTCGGGCTTCAGCAATATCACCTTGGCACTGTTTATTCTTCTTCTTCCTCTTCATGCTCTGTTTCTCTTTCTCCTCACTAGTTGGTGAAATCGAGTACATAATTGTCCCTCCATTTCCGAATTGGTTTTGTCAGTGAGGGAGTACAGGTGTACTAGTAAACAATAGCATTATTTTCTCATGGCAGTCACAAAATAGAGATGAACACATGCATTAAATATCATTCTTACCTAAAGAAAGGTTATGGTGACAATATGGATGATGAGGATTGGAACACAGATCTCCTTTTGTGCAGTTCCACCGAAATGAACCAACTGTTCCATTCTGACATTCCAGTTAAACATCACAAAAGTCACTTCTTTTAAGAAGTGTTTTGTGTAGTGCACCAAAGGAACACGACAACAACCAAGTGAAATGGATATCCCTGTTTGCACGGAAAGCTACAGAGGAAACAGTCAGAGTCCCAAACAATTACAGGCAAAAACATTTGGCTAAACTTTTCATGGCTTATAGTAGTGGCATGGCTTCGTTTTACCAGGGGCATTAGATTAAGAACAACTTATTACAAAAGTTTCCAAAAATAGCTTTAATGTTCAGCATAATCATGGAGATGATAATTATGTTGCTGATGGGCTCAACAACAATTCATCAAGATTTCCATATAGATGGAATCCCATAACTATGTGAGCAAAGTGATAGCATTGGTCAGACCAAAAGATATAATGGTGTATGCTCGAGGGATCAACCACGAGTAAGACAACATTACGAACATCGTTGGTTCTGATTTTTATTTGATGATAACCCATACTCAAATCAAAGGATTGGGTAAGACAATAAATCCAACAACTAAACACGAAGGTCAACCGATGAAGATTTCATCTTGCTTCAACGCACAAACACAAACAAAAGATATCCCTTTGAATGAACTGAGTTAGATAAAGCTTTCATCTTCCAACTCTCCAAGTTGTTGTTTAGCTTAACCAACTAGCTCAGGGGCATCCAACACAGATTCCTGGAGAAGGGGTGGTTTACAAAAAACCAACTTGATCACGAGCTCAACATAACAGTCAGGGGACAACCTGGTGATACAATCAAGAAGATATTTGGAAGATCATGTTCCATCGATATGTTTCTAAGCTTGAGAACAATCTTGCTTTTCAGAGCAAGACGATGTGATCACATGGGCAAGGATTGACACCATCCTAACTCTTTATCGAATAGTGCACCAGGGAAAATGGACTAGGTAACATAATCTATCTTAGAATGATGATTTTATAACCAACACGCTAAGAATGAGGTTATTGTTCATTAACTACCAAGCAACACAGTTGCTAGGAGTATTGATTTCACACATCACGATTCACTTTTCAGCATTCCAGTTACAATAACATGCGAACCATGGAATGAACAATAATGGCAAGAAGTATCACTACGTCAAGAATTCAAAAGAGTTGGTGCATTTCTGATGATATTCATGACATAAAGCGGATAATACTTCAGGGTAGAACAAAATCAAAAGGTGGGTTGGAATTTTGATTTGCGGATTACAACTGCTTTGACCCAATCATGGAAATGGATAAGGTACTGGAGTTTGTTTCTCCTAGTCATTCCGAAATAGAATGGCTTGACGGACTATAAAATAATAGGCATCGATGAACACAGATGCACAACTACTCCTCATTATCAACTGATAGACGGAGGTCAGAAGACAACTAAAGGGGGACAACTCAAGGAACATATAACTTTCTGAGTTGTGGACGCATAGGTTAGTAGGTTGGGCAAGCTCAACTTATTTCTTCCGGATAACCCATGTAGAAAGGTAGGACTGGCAGAGTCTCGGCCATAATGGAGAACTCATCAAGAGCACTTTTGTTATGATCTCTTGGTTCGAGAGAACTCCTGCCATAAGCAGTTCATGGTATTTGGAAGAAGGATATACCACGGACCTCGAGAACTATCACAAAGGTTACTAATATCCTAAAGGAACTAGCAAACACTACCAACATGAAGTAAGTAGGGTGAATCTCGGCTTCAAGAACCCAGGAATAGAATACCTACTAGCTAAATAACATCGCGAGATGCTTTCAAGAATAATGGCCAGAATCATCACACTGGGGATACAAAAGCATTGCTAGATTACTGAGTGGTTCTCTAAGACGCCTAGGGTCATAATAATTGCTTCAACATATATGTCGAGGCAACAGAGTACCTCAACTCGGCGATTAGTGTGGTTAATCTGTCCCAAAGGAACATCAAAAACAGTAGAAGGGATTTGCAAATGCATCAGACTAGTTAGAAACCTGGGATGACTCAGACAACATAACGGCTGTAAATGCTCAAAAAGGGTTTGAGACATCTTGCAAAAATGGTGGCATAACCACTCAACATCACAATATCAAGGTTCCGAGATCAATGGTCGACAAACGGGAGTACTAGAACTAAACTGAGGCTTGAAACCATCAATCCTATAAGTCTACGGATTAGTAACACGTGATCCTGATAGAAAGATGAGAAGCCTAGTTCTTAGTCCCCATAGAAAAGAAGAGGTTGACTCATATCAGAAGGGCATAAGGTATAAGGAGTAAAAAGAGCTTTACGTTCCCTTCCACAATCAATTCCCTTTCATAACTAAAGCATTTTTAGACATGACTTCGACCAGTTTGGCTTGGTAATCCTACAGGCAGTCAGGCTCTGATACCAAAGCTGTCAGGACCCCGATCCTAAGTCACACCGATCTAGCATGTAACACATCATATCACTTTGCGGCCTCACGCACGGTATTCCCACAGGTGCCACCTTACCTGGCCCGGGACCGTTTGCTCCTTTTGGCTCACGTATATGATAGTGTCGCTAGCATCCATATGACAGAGAACTAGGCCGACGTGAATAGTCATGAATCCAAAGTGGCACTAACTTACAGGGACAGGCATACATGACCCAGCATCGAACGTGTTGGTCATCATGTATGAACCCAAGTCGTAGCAAGCTACAAGGACTTAAAGGAACAACATGTGACATTTCCCCGAAGGGATAGACACAGGAACGAAGAAGGACACATGTCGGCCAACCTAAGTGTTCCGGAGCAGTAGCAAGCTACCATGGCTAAGTGGAAGCACTAGGAGACATTTCTCGGTAAGAGAGGTTACCAAGAATAAACAACTAGGTTGTCGGATCCCACACATACCAAGCATTTCAATAACATACACACAAGATGCTCGATATGTGCAAATACAACATGGCATCACAACAAAACTCTATGACTCAAAGTATTTATTCATTAGGCTCCGAGGAGCCGGATATTACAAACATGGGTCTGATGACCCAGCATTCAAGTCATACAAGCAATAAGCACATGCGGAAGCTTAACTTGTCTAAGTACAGACAACTACAAATGAAAGAGGCTGAGAAATATGACTATCTACAAGACCATGCCGAGGGCACAAGATCGTAGCTGAGGTAACGAGCTAAACATCGAAGTCCATGCGGAACTACTAGTAAGACTGAAGTCTCTATGCAAAAACATAAATTAAGAAAACGTGAGTACAAATGTACCTAGCAAGACTTACATCAAAACTAGCTACATATGCATCAGTATCAACAAAGGGGGTGGTGGAGTTTAACTGCAGCAAGCCAGCTTTGACTCAGTGGCTATCCTAAACTAAGTCTGCAAGTAAATCTTTTGAGGTGGCGCACACGAGTCCACATATTCACCAATCAATACACCACTATGGATCGGCTCCCGTCTCCCTACGAGAACGCCATCCATAACACTCACGCTTATATTGCGCATTTTAGAGCATCCACTTTCACTTGTCTATGAACTGTATAGGCAACCCAGAGGTCCTTTACTACGAACGCGGCTATTCGAATAGATAATTTATAACCCTGCAGGGGTGTACTTCTTCACACATGTTTCCACCAATTAGCGTTTGCACACGACATGTGCTCGGCAGACTTCAAGCGAAAGCCGACGTGGGTGTAGGCCACGACCTGACTAACCACACAAGTCCCTAGTCCAGGTTTATTGGCTATTTAGGTTCCATCCGAAGGGAGTCCGGCCGTGGTTTCCACTTATGGCCCCGAACGATGTGTGCAGTGTTCCCGAGGCACCAAACGGCCGACTCGGTACACCGTGCCACGTGCCTACCGCATCACAGCCCACCCCTCGGGTCAACGCTGCGCACGGCCTTCAACATGCTACAAACACCAGAAACTACTTGCAACTCCTGGACAGAGGACAGGGGGTTAATAAGTCGAGCGAGGTCATATTTTAGGGCCCAACGTGTGGTAGTAGCTGTTCATGGATCACAAACACAGAACTCAGTTCCTAAGGACGGTTTGAATGAGACAACCCACCATGTACTCCTACATGGCCTCTCACCGCTACCTTTACCAAATCGTGTTCACACACTAAGCTCTCAATAGTAGGACATGCTCACAACTTTCAAATTCATCCCCGATGAATCGTTCCTGACTCAACTCTAAGTAGTAGCAGGCATGACAAACAAGCATGAATGAGTAGGCACATCAGGGCTCAAACAATTCCTACTCATGCTAGTGGGTTTCATCTATTTACTCTGGCAATGACAGGTCATGTAGAGGAAAGGGGTTCAACTACCGCAGCATGTAACAGTTGAATCATTGTTGTCCTAGCTAATGCAATAAAAGAGAGCAGGAGAGAGAGAGTGGGATTGTATCGGAATGAACAAGGGGGTTTTGCTTGCCTGGCACTTCTGAAGATAGTATAGTTCTTCATCGGTGTCATCGAACTCATCCTCGGAACCAACATCTACAGAGGGGGAACAACCACAGGCAAACAAGAGGGAACACAATCAATGCAATGCACCAATATGATGCATGAATGTGAGATGGCAATATGCTATGATTTTAGCTAATGCATCTAGCAATGATTTAAATGGAGTTGTTTTGAATACTAAATTCAAATTAAAACTCCACATGCGATCATTCAGATGTCATTTATTTGATTTGTCCAATTCAGTAGCTATAAGTTGTTCTAACATGCATGAAAAGGTACAGATGGATAGATTGGATTTTTCTGATCATTTTCCATATATAAATTATTTCATTCTAAGCTACTGTTTATTTTCTATGATTTTTAGAAGTTTTGAACATTTTCTAAAATTTCAAATTTATTTAAAAATATGAAAACTCCAGTAAATGTATTTCTAATGTCGGCATTGCGCAAGGCTGACGTCCGCAGGTCAACTGGGTTGGCCAGGTCAAACATGACCTGCGGGACCCATCGGTGAGTGACTCAGCTAATTAACTGAGTTAATTAGCGCTAAGTTAGTGAATCGATGGGTTAATTAAGTTTAGTTAATAACTTAACCAAAATTTAGCAGGGACGGGGCCCACATGTGAGTGACTCACGGGAGGTCAAACCCCTGGACAAGCGAGGTCAACTCGCAGGCGGCTCGGCGCCGGCGACGACAGGCACAACGGAGGGACTCGGAAACGAGCCACCGACCATCATTTCGGCCGTGGTTTGTTGCATTCGAAAGCACGCAGTGGCACACATCGAGTGGTGGCGGCGGAACGTGCTGGGGTGGCCGGAAAAGTGGCCGGCGTCGAGGTTCAGCACCGACAGCAGCTCGCGCAATCTCGGGGTGGTGGTACAGAGCACGGGAGGAGGCGCTGCGGGTGTCTATGGCCTCATGAGATCGTGCTGAGCAGAATGGTGCTCTCGGAAATGGCCTGCAGGGTCCGTGGCTGCTGCAGCATCATCGCCGGCAGCGAGGAGCTCGCGGCTCCAGCAAAACTATGGCCTAGGCGAGGAAAACGACGAGGATAGATGGGGGAAAAGGATTGGGTGCTCACAGTGGTTCAGAAGAGAGGCTCAGCGGGCTCGGGGGCGCAGCGAGGTGAGCGGAAGGTCACCAACGATCTCGCATCCAGAGGTTGAAGAAGAGGTCGGGGAAGCCGTTGCGGGGCGCGTCCGGTCATGTGGAACGACAGAGACGGCGTACAGATCAACGTCGGAGGTTCTTCGCGCGTCGGAGACGTGTGGTGGCCGGTGTCCACGATGGTGCTCGTCAGCGCATTGCGAGGCGCTCGATGGTTGCACGCATGACAAGAGAAGAGGAGGGGAGAGGGTCCTGGGAGAGAGGGGAGAGGTGCAGGGGTCGAGGGGGAGTGTGTGGCACCCTCGAGTGCCTCCAGGGGCGAGCAGGTAAGCAGGAGGTGGCCGGCGTGTGCCGGCGCGCGGCGGGCACACGCCCTCCTACCTACTGGCAGGAGGTGGGAGACGATTGGCAGATGGGCCTGGTGGGCTGCTACTGAGCCAGGCCAGGTGAGGTAAACCCAGGTAAGCTTTCCTCTATATCTTTTATTCCGTTTGTTTCTGTTTTCTATTGTTGAAGTTTGTTTTGAATTTGGTTTGCTAACCAAATTATTTTGTAGCTTCTGGAAATTAATGTGGATGCAGTATGGTTTAGCCTAGAGCTCCACAAAATGTTTCCGAATCATGGGAGCAAAAAAAAATTTATAGTATTTATTTTCTCAAACTCAAATACATTATGAGTTAAATCAAAAATCCAAAAATGTCCATGTAACACCCCGGATGTAACTTGCCATATTTGTAACTCCGACTCTTGCCATTCTGGGCTTTAAGTTATGAGATTTTCCTTCATGGTTGGGTTTTTTCTTTGTTTTGCATTTTGTTCATGTCATGCATTTCATATCATGTCATCATGTGCATCGCATTTGCATTCGTGTTCGTCTCATGCATCCGAGCATTTTCCCCGTCGTGCATTTCGCAATCCGGCACTCCCACAGGCACCGGCGCACCCCTCTTGTATCATTTCGTGAGCGGGTGTTGAACGTTCTCAGAAGGGACCGAGATTTGCCAAGTGGCATTGGTACACCACAGGTAGACCGCCTGTCAAATTTTGTTCCATTTGGAGGCCGTTTGATGCTCCAACGGTTAACCGGGTAACCGCAAAAGCATCTTGTGTGTTTCAGCCCAACACCCCTCCAAAACAGCCCAATAACCCATCTAAACCACTTCCATGTCCTCCATCGTCGGATCACGATCGTGTGGGCGAAAACTACACCTCATTTGGGCAGTCCTACCTCCTCCTACCTATAAATAGGTGCCCCTCCCCAAATTTTCGCGCAGATCTAACCCTAACCTAGCCCTCTCCGCCGCTGGACACGTCCGGATCAGACCGGACGCGTTCGCGCCACCGCGCCCCGTCCAACCACCGTCTGCCACGTCAGCGCCCGCCGCACCGCGCCTCCCACCGGCCCGTGCCTGGCCCGCGGGGCCTGTTTCACCGCCGCCGCCGCCCGCGGTTGACCGCGCCCGAGGGCGCCGAACTCTGCCGCCACCCGTTCCTCGCCGGCCGCCGCCCCGCTCGCGTCGCCGGCCCCCGCCAGCGCGCCGCGCGCCCCGCCGGCTGGACATTCGCTGCCCCCGACGGCCTTCCTCCACCATGCGTCGCCCCGTCGCCTCCTCTGCTCCCCATCGCCGGCGAGCTCTCCGACCACATCCTCCCCAAGCTCCGGCCACCACGGCGACCAACTCCGGCGAGTGCTCTGGCTACCTCGGTTCTCGTGTGCCAAACCCTAGATCTATTCTCTAAGAGGTGATGAAATTCTTCTAAGTCCCGTATATCCCAAACTTTTTCAGGCCATGTTCATTGCATCATATCTCGGTGACCGTAGCTCCAAAGCATGCATATGATATGTCAAATTGTTCGTCTCATCGAGCTCCCCGTGGTAGAGGCATTGCCATGTATGTTACTGCATGTTATCATGTCTTTTTCATTGATGCAAGAGTGCTATAAAATGTTAGGAGCTGGTACTTATCAGATCATGAGGTTTTGTCATTTTTGTTGCAATTGATGTGTGCATCATTAGAGCATGAGCTCTACATGTGTTTTGAACTACATCATGCCATATTTCCAGAGGTGCTTATCTTGTATTACAGTAAGGATGTTTTGAACATGTGATTCTGCTCTATCCATCCATGCCCCTATTTGCGTTTATGGAGTTGTCTAGCATGTATTGTTCTTGCTCGTTCCTGGCAGAATGTTAACATGTTAATCAATTTTTCTATGGTTGTTGCTAGTGATCTGTGCATCCTATTAACTTGCTCTTGCCATGGTTAGCTTCATGAGCATGTCATCTTGCTGTTGCTATGCTTGTTTTGTCATGCAATACTTTGTGGTGAGTGATTTGAGCTTGCAAAGTTGCCTTCAGAAATCTGTTTATGCCATGCCCTGTTTTTCTGCTAAGTCCGAAACTGTTAATTAAACTTGCTATGTTTACATGAGTGCCATCATATCTTCTATGCCTTTTTGGCACATGATCATTAAGGGAATTTTGATCTATGCATTTAGTAGATTCATGCCATGACTTTGTTTGCTACAATATGTTAATCTAGCATGTTGTTTGCTTGCTCTAAACATTGCTTCCTGATGTTATTTTTGACATGTTAGTAATTTCTCTAAGTCTGTGAAGCTGATATCTTTTGCACTTTTGCCATGCTTGTTTGAACCTGTTCTAATGTGATTTAGCCATAGCTCAGTGTTCATGTTTTGTCAAGCATCTCTTGTGCATCACTTCCATATACTTTGTTGTTATGTTGGAGTGCAGTAGCTTAGTTTCTTGTTGCATTCCAAGTGGCATTGTGCTGTTAATCATAGAATTGTGTCATCCTTGTTTTTCTTGCCATTTGCAAACCGTACATACGTTTCCGGTGATCGTTATATTGATTTCAACCGAAATCAACTCATCTTTCCAGCGGCATACTTGGTTTGCCAAGTTGATGCCTTGATCATTCTTTTCCTTCTGAAGAACGCATATGCATTGCATATCACATCTTGCATATCATGCCATGTATTGCATCATGTTGCTTGTGCATTTCACCGTGATTGGTTGTTGGTCCTTTGTTTGTGTTCTTGATTTGTGTAGAGTCGGGAGACGAGTACGTGACCGAGGAACCTGTTGAGTACGCTAGCGAGGATCAAGCTTTCAACAACTCTAAGAACTTTGCAGGCAAGATGACCATACCCTCGAAATCACTTCTATCTTTGCTTGCTAGTTGTTCACTCTATTGCTATATCCCACTACCTACAACTTGCTATATCATGCCTCCCATGTTTCCATGTCAATACTCTAACCCACCTTTCCTAGCAAAACGTTGTTTGGCTATGTTACCGCTTTTGCTCAGCCCCTCTTATAGCGTTGCTCGTTGCAGGTGAAGGTGAAGTTTGTTCCGTGTTGGAACATGGATATTGTTGGGATATCATTATTATCTCTTGTTTACTTTAATGCAATCTATATACTTGGTAAAGGGTGGACGGCTCCTCCTTTTTCCTGGTGTTTTGTTCCACTCTTGCCGCCTTAGTTTCCGTCAAACCGGTGTTATGTTCCTTGATTTTTCTTCCTTACGCGGTTGGGTGTTATGGGAACCCCTTGAAATTCGCCTTGAATAAAACTCCACCCGCAAGGCCCAACCTTGGTTTTACCATTTGCCTACCTACCACCATATACCTTTCCCTTGGGTTCTGTAGACTCAAGGGTCATCTTTATTTTAATCCCCCACGGGCCAGTGCTCCTCTGAGTGTTGGTCCGAACCGAGTAGACTACGGGGCCACCTCGGGGAAACTTGAGGGTTGGTTTTACTCGTAGGATGTCTCATCTAGTGTGCCCTAAGAACGAGATATGTGCGACTCCTATAGGGATTTGTCGGCACATCGGGTGTCTTTGCTGGTCTTGTTTTTACCGTTGTCGAAATGTCTTGTAACCGGGATTCCGAGATTGATCGGGTCTTCCCGCGAGAAGGAATATCCTTCGTTGACTGGGAGAGCTTGTGAAGCGCTAAGTTGGGACACCCCTGCAGGGTATAAACTTTCGAGAGCCATGCCCGCGGTTATGTGGTAGATGGGAATTTTGTTAATATCTGGTTGTAGAGAACTTGACACTTAACTTAATTAAAAAGAATCTACCGCGTGTGTAGCCATGATGGTCTCTTTTTGGCGGAGTCCGGGAAGAGAACACGGTCTCGAGTTATGCTTCAACGTAAGTAGCTTCAGGATCACTTCTTGATCACTTATAGCTTCTCGACCGTGCGTTGCTTCTCTTCTCACTCTTATTTACGTATGTTAGCCACCATATATGCTTAGTGTTTGCTACAGCTCCACCTCACTACCCTTTCCTACCCTTAAGATTAAATAGTCTTGATCTCGCGGGTGTGAGATTGCTGAGTCCTCGTGACTCACAGATACATCCAAATAGATGCAGGTGCCGATGATGCCAGTTCAGGGGACGCTACCGAACTCAAGTGGGAGTTCGATGAGGATTCGGGCCGTTACTATGTTTCTTTTCCGGATGATCAGTAGTCGAGCCCAGTTCGAACGATCGGGGATCTAGCATTTGGGGTTGTCTTACTTTATTTTGGTTCTGTAGTCGGACCTTTGATTGTACTTTGGATGATGTATGGATTATTCATGTATTGTGTGAAGTGGCGATTGTAAGCCAACTCTTTATCCCTTTCTTATTCCGTACATGGGATGTGTAAAGATTACCCTCTCGCGACAAGCCTACCATGCGGCTATGCCTCTAAGTCGTGCCCTGACACATGGCAGATATAACCGCATTGTGGGTGTTACAAGTTGGTAATTAGAGCCTTCCCGGACTTAGGAGCCCCCTGCTTGATCGAATCGCTGACGTTGTTGAGTCTAGAACAAAATGTTTTGAGTCTTAGGATTATATATATCAGAGAGTAGGATTCTTTTTACTCCCCAGTCCCTTCGTCACTCTTGTGAGGCCTCCTGACGTATAAGTTTTTACTGTTCTCTCCTCAAATTTCCCAAATTTTTTTAGGATCACGCGGGTATCTTGGAATCGTTCCGATGATTTTGTGACGAGAACATTGTTCTTGGTACCTCCTGACATTTAGGGGTTGTGGCAGTGTCCCGGGTAGTTGAGCTCTGAGATGTTGTCATCACAATTTTATCGTTGCAGTTCTAGAATACCTGAGTTCGCCGACATCGAAAATCTCTTTTATGCATTTGTTGGTGAGATAACCTTGGCGCCACCCAGTACTGGGGCGGGAGTTTGGGAGTATTGCCATAACTCGTATAACGGATGCCTTTGGAAGGTTGAGGTAAATGATTTCTGAAGGTTTCTTGGTTATGTGTTGAAGGATGGATACAACTAGATGTAGGAATTGCTAGTGTGGGTGAGATATTATGCTTGCCCTGTATCCCCAACACCTGATTGCATAACCAGAAAGTTTCGGGAGTTTTATAGGTGGGAATTCAAGTAGCTCTAGTATTTCTTCCCGCAAATATTTGGTTTGTGATTGGGTAATCCTTACCACTTATTTGTTCATATCCATACCTTGTTGCTTTATTCATCTACCTTTATCTAAGTGGCTTCTCAACTTAAGGGACGTGTGATGATTTACTTTGGAATTCATTCGTTAATCCTTGTTCCAATGTTTATTGTGAAGACTTTATGTTGCAATTTCGATCCATTGATTCAGCTTGAATATCTGTCTTTCAAAATTCTAATGGATGTCAACCTCTTCAGGATGGCTCCTCCAACGCGTCAGAATCCGGGCCGCAATGATGGGGACCAGTCGAACCCTCCGCCACCACCTCCACCTCCGGAAGCATGGCAAGCTGTCATGGCAGCCACCAACGCCAACACTTAGATGCTTTTGCAACTCCCGCAAGAGCGCAACCAAGGACAAGGAAACCAAGGAAATCAAGGCCAAGGCAACAAGTAGCCTCAGTTTGCTACCCTCAACTAGTTCCTCGCAAACCAGCCAAAGTCCTTCAGCAACTGTGTCGAGGCCACAGACGCCAACGACTGGCTCGTGGATATCTTCAAACATTTTGAATGTAGCAATGTAAGGCCTGAGGACTTTGTCAAGTTTGCTTCGTTTCAACTCAAGGACCAAGCTGCTGAGTGGTATCAACAATACAGAGGTTGTGTGATTACCTGGGATAATTTCCGCTGATACTGCAAAGCTCATCACATTCCACAAAGTGTGGCTGAGAGCAAGCGTGAGGAGTTCCGCAATCTCAAGCAAGGCAGCATGTCCGTGTATCAATACAATATCCAGTTTTAGAAACTTGCTCGCTTTGCTAAGCAAGACGTTCCCGATTAAAAGAGTATGATCTATCAATTCAGAGGTGGCCTCGGAGAAGATCTGCAATTAGTTCTCGTGCTTCTTGAGCCGACTAAGTTTGATCAATTCTACAACATGGCACTAAAGCAAGAAGCTACTCAGCTCAAGTGTGAGTTTAACTCCTTCAATGCGGCTATATCTCCCACGTGTCGAAGCATGACTTAGAGGCATAACCGCATTGAAAGCAATGTCGCAAGTGAGGTAATCTTCACACAACCCATGTAATACATAAGGGAAAGAGATACATAGTTAGCTTACAATCGCTACTTCACACAAATACATGAATAAAGCATTACATCATTCAAATACAATCAGGGCCCAACTACGGAGCCAAAATAAAAGAAGACTACCCCAAATGCTACACAGATCCCCGATCGACCCCAACTGGGCTCCACTACTGATCAACTAGAACGAAACAACACAAAGGACAAGATCTTCATCGAGCTCCTCCTTGAGCTTGGTTGCATCACCTGCTCGGTAACATCGGCACCTGCAAACTGGTTTTGGAAGTATCTGTGAGTCACGGGGACTCAGCAATCTCGCACCCTTGCAATCAAGACTATTAAAGCTTATGGGTAAGGTAAAGGTATGAGGTGGAGCTGCAGCAAGCGACTAGCATATATGGTGGCTAACATACGCAAATGAGAGCGAGAAGAGAAGGCAAAAGCACGGTCGAAAAATCTATGATCAAGAAGTGATCCTAGAGCAACCTACGTCAAGCATAACTCCAACACCGTGTTCACTTCCCGGACTCTGCCGAGAAGAGACCATCACGGTTACACATGCGGTTGATGTATTTTAATTAAGGTCAACTTCAGGTTTTCTACAACCGAACATTAACAAATTCCCATATGCCTATAACCACGGGCACGGCTTTCGAAAGTTCAATACCCTGCAGGGGTGTCCCAACTTAGCCCATCACAAGCTCTCACGGTCAACGAAGGATATATCTTCTCCCGAGACATTCCGATCAGACTCGGTATCCCGGTTCTACAAGACAACTTCGACAAGTTAAAACAAATCCAGCAAGACCGCCCGAATGTGCCGACAAATCCCGATAGGAGCTGCACATATCTCGTTCTCAGGGCACACTCAGATTGTCCAAACTTCCAGTGGCCAGCCCAGAGTTGCCCCTGGTGGCCACCGGCGGCTGACAGGTTGGACCAACACTCAGAGGAGCACTGGCCCGGGGGTTTAAATAAAGATGACCCTTGAGTCCGCGGAACCCAAGGGAAAAAGAGGCTAGGTGGCAAATGGTAAAACCAATGTTGGGCATTGCTGGAAGAGTTTTATTCAAGGCGAACTGTCAAGGGGTTCCCATTATAGCCCAACCGCGTAAGGAACGCAAAATCCGGGAACATAACACCGATATGACGGAAACTAGGGCGGCAAGAGTGGAACAAAACACCAGGCATAAGGCCGAGCCTTCCACTCTTTACCAAGTATATAGATGCATTAATTAAATAAGAGATAGTGTGATATCCCAACAAGTAAACATGTTCCAACAAGGAACAACATCTCTATGTTCCAACAAGGAACAAACTTCAATCTTCACCTGCAACTAACAATGCTATAAGAGGGGCTAAGCAAAGCGGTAACATAGCCAATCAACGGTTTGCTAGGACAAGGTGGGTTAGAGGCTTGGTTCAACAATATGGGATGCATGATAAGCAAGTGGTAGGTATCGCAGCATAGGCATAGCAAAAGAGCGAGCAACTAGCAAGCAAAGATAGAAGTGATTTTGAGGGTATGGTGATCTTGCCTGAAATCCCACAAGGAAGAAGAACGAGTCCATGAAGAAGTCAAACAGACGTAATCGACCGGATCCTCACAAATGCGACGATATCGGAACTAACCCGAAGAAGCATCATCTGAAAGAAGCAAAGAACATGGTAAACAACCACCACATAAACATGGCATGATGCACAACCAAGTATGATGCATGTCCGGTTTAAATGTTCATGGCATGACAAAGTGCACAAGCAATTCTACATATTAAGTGGAGCTCAATATGCAACGCGTTGCATTTGACGAAACACCACATCAATTATTTATTTCTCTCTCGGTTAGGTACTCAACAATATTAAATGTTGCTAAACATGGCAAGAGCAGAGCATAAGGAAATCATCTATTTAGGAAAGTTTAAATGAGGCCGGAACACCAAACAACAATTCCGGTAAAACCCCATATGAAATTAGCAATTTAAAGCAAACAACAATTTTAAACATTCTAATTGTTGTTATCATGATGCAGATGGCATGAATCAAGTTTATGCAATTTTTATGAAAATGTTGATAAGAGCATTATGAAGCATTTGTCACCGTGGTGGAAAGGAAGGGGTGCCACGGCAACGATAATGAAAACGGTGCCACGGCAGCGTTCCAGTTCCGATAACTCGATTTTGAGATACCGATGCAAAGAGAAGTGTGCGGATGCGTGCAAAAGATGGTGGGGCGCTCCCAGATTCTGGGTGTCCCACGAGACGACTGTAACAAGGCAAAAGAGGGGCAACATGCATCGACAATTCGAGCACGGAGCAAGCACGAGCATCTCATACATCACACATGCATTAGTTCACGGGCAATCATCTCGGCGGTTATACCTTTGAAGCGTGCATTATCAGAGCGGTTTGAGTCGGCGTAGAGGAAGTAGACATTCACGGGTCTTCAAGGGAAGTAGTGGTTCACGTTCGTTTTTGGAGAGGTACTTGGCGAATCCGAGTTTCTCGGAGGTCATCATCGAACTTGGTCAAATACACGATGTGGGTAGACGTTCACTCGACGACCTTCGGCGACAGTAGTTGTACACGGGTCTTCGGCCACGGAAGTAGTCGTACATGTTTTCGTAGAAGTTCAGGGTCAACGACACGGAACTTGATGTCCACGAGGTCTTCGAGGGTCGAAGGTAGTAGTACTCGGTCGTTTCGAAGAGGTACTTGGGGTCTTCGAACTTGCCGATCTTGTACACTTGACGGCGGTGGACAAACTTGGCGGTCCTCGTCGTCCTGGTACTTGGCGTTATTCCCTGTTCAGGGTCGAGCTTGACGTGTCGGCCTTCGATGGAGGCAGGAGCGGGGTTTGACGGTGGAGCTCGGGAGCAAACCCCAACACAGAAAACCACAGGAGCTCGAGGCCGCAGGGTCACGTGCAGGAAGCAGAGCAGGGTCGAGCGGCGCTGGAAACGAACCCGAAAAAGGAGAAGGCGGGCAGAGCTTGCCCGGGTGACGTGCGGGTGCAGAGGAGGCCATGGCTGGCGAAACAGTGAGGGGGAGGCAGATGGCGTCGGAGTAGGAACGTGGTGCGGCGACGGCAGAGGCACGATGCTAGTCGTGGTCGCCGGCGCGACGATACAACACAGACGCCGTGGCAGGGAGGCGGCGAGCTTGAATCCGAACGGAGGGAGGAGGAGGCGCGGGCGCGAGGAGGTGAAGGAGAGGACGGTGAGGCCGGAGGAACTGGCAGGGCTCGCTGGCGGTGGCGCCATGGAGAAGGTCGCCGGCAGGGGCGGCGTCGGGCGCGCAGGGCTCCTGGCATGAGGAGCAGCTCTGCTGCGGTGGTGAGGGAGCCCTGGCCTGGATGGCGTCAGGAGGCGTGAGGGAATTGGGGGGGAGAGAGGTGGATCGGGAGAGGGGTTGGCGCTGCCCTCTCCCTACGTGACGGCGCTCGGGAGGGACAAGACGAACAAGGGGAGAGTGAGGAGGAGCGATGGTGCGGGCTAGGGTTAGGATGGTTAGGTGGGCTTTGGCCTTGGTCCGGCCCAGTACGGAGGGGCTGCTCCTAGAGAGGCCGGCGGCTGGGCCTTAGGCCGAATTGGTGGGAAGGAAAAGGCCAGAGGCCTGGTCTGCTGTCTTTCCCTCATACTTCTCTTTATTTACCAAAACAGCAAATAACAAAGAAAGAAAATGAGAGGAAAAAAAGGTCAGAGAAGGAATTTGGGCACGGGGATAATATTCCCGGACTCGCAAAAATGTGCATGATCCAAGAAAAATGGAGTGCCATTTTTCAAAGTTTAAATTCAAATGGTTCGAATAAGAAGTGAGGGTTAGGAAGGTCCAAAAATGTTCGGATTTTGGAGGAGCCCCGATAAAAGGGGAAAGAATTATTGGGCAAGGTTTTGAGATCAACTCGAGGCATAAAAGGCATGGGGTTATTTTTGCAAGTGTGTTAAGGTGAATTCCAAAAGAATGGAAATATTTATAATATAGATCCCTAATATCAGGAGGATAATGTTATAAAGAGAAGTCACCATGTGAATTCCCTCGATTTAAATGGATCAAAGATCCATGCCATTTATTTAGTTGAGTTGCAAAAGATTGATGACATGATGCAATGCACATGATGCAAAGATGAATGCAACAAACCAACAACTCACACGACGAAAACCCGGAAACCCTGGAAGGCATCTGAAGCTCCGGCCTTGGGGCGTCACAGTTAGGCATCTAAGAAGAGAGTCAGGGACGCAGTTCAGCCTTCTTCCTCACAAGTGGCAGCTAAGCAACAGAAGTTCTGGTTGCCTCCTCCTCCTCCATTTCGTCGGCCCTACCAGCAGAAGAGCAAAGGTGGCAATGGATCTTCCCACCTACCCAACCCAGTCTATCAGAACAAAGCTCAGCCTCAAGCTCCAAGGTCAAGTGCTCCTTATCATCGGTCGCTCCCAGAGGTTACTTGCAACAAGTGTCAACAGAAAGGGCACTATGCAAACAAATGCTTCAACCAAATGCGCCTTCCTCCTCCTCCTGTGAGATCTTCCAGCAATGCAGTGGTCAAGCATAATGCCAAGCATGCTAAGGTGAACATGCTGAACGCAGCTCAGGCAGAGGATTCTTCATATGTGATCATGGATAACCTTCAAGTTAACTCTATTCCTGCTAAAGTCTTATTTGATACTGGTCAATCGCATTCTTTCATGTCATTCCCATTTTCATCGAAGCACAATGTTGACACAGAGGTTTTGTCCAAAGTTATGCAAGTTATTTCTCCGGGAAAGCTTATGACTTCTAGTTTGGTTGCTCCAGATGTCTCTGTCCAGTTGGGCAACTATAAATTTCTGCTTCTCCAATTGTTCTTGGTGACTCAGATATTGATCTAATTCTCGGCATGGACTGGCTTTCTAAGCACAAGGCTCAGCTTGATTGCGCTGCCAAGGAAATTCAATTAACACACCCTTCTGAGGAGGTGATCATCTATGCTGCTCAAGACGAAACCATTCGACTTTTTTCTCTCAATGATAAGGGCGAGTTGAGTGCCATCTCTCAGATTCCAGTCGTTTGTGAATATCAAGACATCTTTCCAGAAGAGCTTCTGGGAATGCCTCCTCACCGGCCAGTTGAATTCGTTATCGATCTTGAGCCTGGCATGGAACCTGTTTCCAAGCGTCCTCACAAGCTTGGACCAAAGGAATGGAAGGAATTGAAGAAACAACTCAATGAACAAGAGCGTCTGGGTCTTATCAGACCGAGTTCATCTCCATGGGGTTGTGGTGTTCTTTTTGTCTAGAAGAAGGATGGCACGGACCGACTTTGTGTCGACTACCGCCCATTGAACAAGAAGACAATAAAGAACAAGTATCCACTTCCCAACATCAATGAGCTATTCGAGCAACTTAAAGTATTCTCCAAGCTTGACCTCTGTATGGGTTATCATCAGATTCGCATTCGTGAAGAAGATATCCCCAAGACATCATTCAGAACAAGCTATGGTTCTTATGAATATACTATCATTTCTTTTGGCCTTGTCAATGCTCCTCCAACGTTCTCTCGCATGATGAACTTCATCTTCAACCCTTGCACAAATGATTTCGTCCTGGTGTATCTCGATGATATCTTGGTCTTTTCCAAGAATAAGGAGGATCATGCCAAGCATTTGAGATTGGTGCTTGACAAACTCAGAGAGCATCAATTCCATGCAAAGTTTTCCAAGTGTGAGTTCTGGCTTCACGAAGTTCTTTACCTTGGTCATATCATCTGCGCCAAAGGCATCATTGTTAATCCTGAGAAGGTGTCTGCAATTGTGAATTGGGAGCCTCCTCAGAATGTCAAGCAGCTCTGGAGTTTTCTTGGGCTTGGAAGCTATTGTCGAAGATTCATTGAGAATTTCTCGAAGATTGCAAAGCCTCTTTCCAACCTCCTACAAAAGCATGTAAAGTATGTCTGGACACCTGAATGTGACATTGCTTTCAACATCCTCAAAGAGAAGCTGGTCATAGCTCCTGTCTTGACTCCTCCTGATGAATCCAAGTCGTTTGATGTTTTCTGTGATGCCTCCTTACAAGGTCTCGGTGTTGTTTTAATGCAAGAGAAGAAAGTTGTGGCCTATACCTCTCGTCAGTTGAAGCCCAACGAAAGGAACTACCCCACTCACGACCTTGAGTTGGCGGTAGTTCTCCATGCATTATTAACATGGAGACACCTCTTCTTGGGAAGGAAAGTGGACATCTTCATAGATCATAAGAGCCTCAAGTACATCTTCACTGAACCCAACCTCAACCTCAGACAAACTTGTTGCGTCGAAATGATTCAAGAATACAATCCGAGTATTGAATATACTCCAGGCAAGGCCAATGTCATTGCAGATGCTTTGAGCAGGAAAGCTTACTGCAACAACTTAATTCTTAAGCCCATCCAACCGGACCTTTGTGAAGCTTTCCGCAAACTGAATCTCCAAGTTGTTCCTCAAGGCTTTCTTGCCAACCTCCAAGTCTCTCCTACTTTGGAAGATCAAATTCTTGAGGCACAACTACTTGATACCATGGTGAAGAAGGTGAAACATGGGATTGCCAAGAGCCAACCCAAATACAAGTGCTATCGCATTGATGACAAAAACACTCTATTCTTCGAGGATCGAGTTGTGGTTCCTAAAGATGATCTAAGGAAAGTCATTATGAACGAGGCACACAATTCCCTTCTATCCATTCATCCTGGAAGTATGAAGATGTACCCTGACCTTAAGCAGTCGTATTGGTGGACTCAAATGAAGCGAGAGATCGCTCAATTCGTAAAAGAATGTGATGTCTGCAGAAGGGTGAAAGCAGAACACCAACAGCCAGCTGGTCTCCTCCAACCTCTTGCTATACCAGAATGGAAGTTTGACCATATCAAGATGGACTTCGTGACTACATTTCCCAAGTCCAAGCATGGAAATGATGCTATCTTCATTGTCATCGACAAGCTTACTAAAGTGGATCATTTTCTTCCAATCAAAGAATCTATCACAACAGCTTAGTTGGCAGAGCTATACACCTCCAGGATTGTCTCCTTGCACGGCATTCCACAATTGATATCTTCAGATCATGGAAGCATCTTCACTTCTACGTTCTGGGACTCCTTCCAGAAGGCCATGGGCACTAACATTCGCTTCATCACAGCTTTCCATCCTCAAACTAGTGTCCAAGTCAAGCAAGTCAATCAAATCCTTGAAGATATGCTCAGGGCTTGTGTCATTTCCTTTGGTACGAAGTGGGAAGATTGTCTTCCATATGCCGATTTCTCCTCCAACAACAGCTTCCAAGCGAGTTCGGGCAAGGCCCCATTCGAGATACTCTATGGTAGAAAGTGTCATACTCTCAATTGGTCAGAGACTGCTGAACGCGAACTTCTTGGCAATGACTTGATCATAGAGGCTGAAGAAATGTGCAAAGTCATCGGTGAAAATTTCAAAGCCGCGCAATCGTGTCAGAAGAGTTACTATGATAGCAAGCACCTTGACTTGGCTTTTGAGATAGGAGACCACATGTACCTCCGCGTCTCTCCAATGAAAGGTACTCGTCGCTTCAGTATCAAAGGGAAGCATGCCCTAGATACGTGGGTCCTTTCAAGATCATTGGTAACACCCCGGATATAACTTGCCATATTTGTATCCGACTCTTGCCATTTGCGGCTTTAAGTTATGAAATTTTCCTTCGTGGTTGGGTTTTTGTCTTTGTTTTGCATTTCATATCATATCATCATGTGCATCTCATTTGCATTCGTGTTTGTCTGATGCATACGAGCATTTTCCCCGTTGTCCATTTCGCAATCCGACACTCCCACATGCACCGACGCACCCCACTTGTCTCTTTTCATGAGCGGGTGTTAAACTTTCTCGGAATGGACCGTGATTTGCGAAGTGGCCTTGGTACACCACCGGTAGACCGCCTGTTTTCGTTCCATTTGGAGGCCATTTGATGATGCAACGGTTAACCGGGTAACTGCAAAAGCCTCGTGTGTGTTGCAGCCCAATAACCCATCTAAACCACTTCCATGTCCTTAGTCGTCGGATCACGATCGTGTGGGCGAAAAGTACACCTCATTTGGGCACTCCTACCTCCTCCTACCTATAAATAGGTGCCCCTCCCCGAATTTTCGCGCAGATCTAACCCTAACCTAGCCCTCTCCGCCGCCGGACCCGTCCGGATCGGATCGGACGCGTCCGTGCCGTCGCGCCCCGTCCAACCACCGCCTGCCACGTCAGCACCCACCGTACCGTGCCTCTCGCCGGCCTGCGAGGCCCGCGCCTAGAACGCGGGGCCCGTTTCGCCGCCGCCCGCGGACGACCACGCCCGAGGGCGCCGAACTCCGCCGCCCCCTGTCCCTCGCTGGTCGCTGCCCCGCTCGCGTCACCGGCCACCGCGACCACGCTGCGCGCCCCGCCGCCTGGCCGTTCGCCGCACCCGATGGCCTTCGTCCACCACGCGTCGCCGTGCCGCCTCCTCTGCTCCCCGTCGCCGGCGAGCTCTCCGGCCACCTCCTCCCCAAGCTCCGGCCACCGCGGCGACCAACTCCGGCGAGTGCTCTTGTTGCCTCGGTTCCCGTGCACCAAACCCTAGATCTATTCTCTAGGAGGTGATGAAATTCTTCTAAGTCCCGTATATCCCGAACTTTTTTAGGCCATGTTCATTGCATCATATCTCGGTGACCATAGCTCCAAAGCATGCATATGATATGTCGACTTGTTCGTATCGTTGAGCTCCCCATTGCAGAAGCATTTCCATGCATGTTACTTCTTGTTATGATGTCTTTTTCATTGATGCAAGAGTGCTATAAAATGTTAGGAGATGGTACTTATCAGATCATGAGGTTTTGTCATTTTTGTTGCAATTGATGTGTGCATCATATGGGCATGAGCTCTACATGTGTTTTGAACTACATCATGCCATATTTCTAGAGGTGGTTGACTAGCATGAGCATGCAAAGTAGCCTCCGCAATGTTGCTGTTTTCAGAGACTTAGGATTTTGCTAAGTCCTTTTCCTGCTGTTATTTTGATGCCATGTAAACTTGATGCTATAGTGATATCCATGCTTATTTTGGGATACTTCAGTAAGGATGGTTTGAACATGTGGTTATGTTCTATCAATCAAAGCCATGTTTGCATTTATGGAGTTGTTTAGCATGTCTTGTTCTTGCTCTACTTTTGCTATAAAATGTTCCTTGCAGAATGTTAACATGTTAATCAGTTTTTCCATGGTTGTTGATAGTGATCCGTGCATCCTATGAACTTTCTCTTGCCATGGTTAGCTTCATGAACATGTCTTCTTGATATTGCTATGCTTGTTTTGTCATACAATGCTTTGTGGTGAGTGATTTGAGCTTGCAAAGTTGCCTTCATAAATCTGTTGATGCCATGCCCTATTTTTCAGCTAAGTCTGAAACTGTTAATTAAACTTGCTATGTTTACATGAGTGCCATCATATCTTCTGTGCCTTTTTGGCTCATGATCAGTAAGGGACTTTTGATCTATGCATTCAGTAAATTCATGCCATGCCTTTGTTTGCTATGATATGTTCATGTAGCATGTTGTTTGCCAGCTCTAAACATTGCTTCCTAATGTTGTTTTTGAAATGTTAGTAATTTCTCTAAGTCTGTGAAGCTGATATCTTTTGCACTTTTGCCATGCTTGTTTGGACCTGTTCTAGTGTGACTTAGCCATAGCTCAGTGTTCATGTTTTGTCAATCATCTCTTGTGCATCACTGCCGTATACTTTGTTGTTATGTTGGAGTGCACTAGCTTAGTTTCTTGTTGCATTCTAAATGGTATCATGCTGCTAATCGCAGAATTGTGTCATCCTTGTTTTGCTTGCCATTTCCAAACCGTACATCCATTTCCGGTGATCATTATATCGATTTCAACCGAAATCATCTCATCTTTCCAGGGGCATACTTGGTTTGCCAAGTTGATGCCTTGATCATTCTTCCAGAGCTGCTTCTCGGTCTCCAGGTCCTTAGCCAGGGCCTCCTCCTAGGCCTTGCCCTCTGACAACATCCCCTCGAGACCCTCCAGCTTGAGCTTGAGGTCTTTGATGGAGTTGTTGGCCTCGGAGAGCTGCCCGGCCTTATCGAGCACTATGCCCTGCGCCTCAAGTAGGGCACCGTTGAGCGTGTCCTTCTCCTTGGACAGCTTCACGACATGATCCTTCAGCTCGTCCCACACCACCTGCAACTCCTTCACCTTGTCGGCGTGAATCGGAGCCTGGGCATCGAGCGCCTCCTTGTGGCTCTGCTCTAGCTCCTGGGTCTGGTGCATGACAAGATTTTCCACCTCCTTGTCCTTGACGTGGAGTGTGGTGGCCAGCTTCTCCTCACACGCGGCAAGGTCCTCCTACTAGGAGTTTAGCGTGGCCTGATGCTGGGCTCGAGCAGCATCGGCTGCAGCGGCCAGGTTTTACCCCGTTTCCTTGGCCTTCTTGATGTTAGCCCGCTCCATGGTGAGCTCCACCTAATGCCTGGCCAGCTCACCCTGGGCGGCCTTCAGCTCCTCATAGGCTTGGCGGTACCAAGTATGCGCCTCGGTGATGCGTCCCTTGAGGTCCGCCTCCGCCTTATCCATCGTTGCCATCCTGGACTTGGCCTTGTCCAGGCGGGCGCGATGGAGCGCCTGGAGCTTCTGAAAGCTGGTGCCCATGGCCTGGAGAAGCCGCTCCTCCTGAGAACTGTCACTATCGGCGCTTGGCTCATCGACGACATCGAGCCCTGCGATAGCGAGCACCTTCTCGTCGAACACCTCTCCCTCGATGGGCACCCTGGAGCTTGATGCCCCTGGAAGGTGGACAAAAAGGTCGTCGCTCACCCTCAGATACCTGCCAGAGCCAGAGGCAGCGGAGGAGGAGGGCTGGTCATCAGCCACCTCCTCCTCGGTAGCGGACTTGCCGGCCTCCCCAGTAGTAGCCTTCCCGGCTCCCCGGCAGGCCCCTTGGCGGCATCCTAAGCAACGCCTTTGGCAGCCTCCTCGGTGGTGATCTTCTCGGCCTCCACCTCGGCGGCCTTGGCGACATCCTCGATGATGGTGTCTATGTCATCCTGGTCCACCAACGGAGGATCTGGATGTCGAGAAGGGGATGAAGCGAAGCCAAGACAAAGATTCAGAAAGAAGAAGAAAGGGCAGGGATGAGAGGCAAATAATGTACCCGTGCCAGGCTGTGAAGAAGCAGCCCCTTCCTCACCAACATTTGGCGCCAAGGTGGAGCTGCCGGCGCCCAAGTTATCCTGCTCCTCCTCCGTGTGCATGGGCTCGGTGCTTGGCGCCCTTGCCAGGGACGCCCCTCGGGGCGGCATGGTTGACGGAGGCGGCGTGTTGGGGGTAGCCCTTAGTGGCTCCTCCTGCTGCTGTCCCCCTCCTGCGATCACGGCAAGGTCAGTACCAAGAATCGTACCCACGACACACGTTGACGAGGGGTGGGTGATGAGCTTACGCTGGGGGCTGTGCCGGGGGCTGTAGTCCGGGCTGCTCAGCACCACCAGTGGCGCCTTAGAGGTGCCCGCCGGGGGCTGGCCGCCCGCTGAAGACCTGGACCTCTTCTCCCTCTATGCCAGTGTCTCCGTATCCCTGCCAAGATGAAGACAAGTCAAGAAAATAGATACGGCCCGGAGGGATGGAGATGACAAGAGTTGAAGCACTTACTCGTCCTCTGTTTCTTCTTCCACTTCCTTCCTCTTCCTCCTCGTGCTAAGAGACCCGAGGTCGAAGAAGACCTCCGTGTCTTCACCTGCCGGAGGAGGGGAAGCAGGTGCGGTTGGGGAACGCTTAGACGAAGAAGAAGCAGATGCTTTCTTCTTCGCCACTGCGGCCTTCACCAATTTCTTCGCCGCCGTAGCCCTCGTTTGGCGCGCGGACGTCTCATGGGCTTGCCAGGGAGGCATGGCCCGCCCGGGCCGAACCGGCTCATCGAAGCTGGCGCATCATAGGACTCGCCCTTTCCCTGCGGCCGGGGGCTCGACAGCTTTAGCCTCCTCCTCGGACGGCTCATGGTCGTCGTCTCCAATAAGAGGAGACCTGGTGCCAGCGCTGCTGGCCTCCCCAGCGGACTCTGCCACTGGCCGAGCTTCTTTTCCTCCGCGGCCGCCGCGGCTTTGTCCTCCACACCGCCGGCGCTGCTGGCCTCCCTAGCGAGCTCCGCCTCCGCCACCCTGGCGGTGATGTAGTCCAGCTCCGCCTGGGTGGTGTCCTGGACGAGTCGCGGCTCCTTGCAGATGTACTTCTCCTCCAGGGTGTCAAAAAACTCCTTCATTTGATCCTCCAGTGGCTTCGCCCAATTCGGGACGAGGTCGCGCGCGTTGAACTCTGGCATCATGGTGATGATGTCGCTTCGGCGCGAGTTATTGCTCATTGGGACCACCCCCGCCAGCAACCCAAACAAAAGCCCCTTGGCGACGTTGCCGGCCTTCGCAGCCTTTCCGGACTTCTCGGCCTTGCCGTCGTGGTCCACGTCGAGCTGGAAGAGTAGCTGGCAGAAGTGAGCGTGCGCCAACACGTTGAAGTTGTGGTCGAGGCCACGGTGGAGTCGCATGATGTCCGCCGCGTTCGTGAAGAGCCAGGACAGCCTCCCCTTGTTATGCAGCGGAGCGATTCGGCGGCGGATGAAATCCGCCCCGATCATCTCAAGGGTGAGCCCGGCCTCGGTGAGGCAAAGAATTCTGGTGGTGGCGACCATGAGCTTCGTGTCGTCGGCGTCGACACTACTCCAGTCGTTTCTGCGAACCGGCGGTGCCTGGCAAACCTGGCAGAACTCTTGTGGATCCTACTCATCAATTCAGCACTACCGGCAGCCAGTCCACCCACCTCTCCATATGAGCGCCCTCCGGCCATGTCCCCTTGGACCTCGGGATCCAGGTGACACAACCGGAGATGGCGCCTCCCTGCTAGATCCGAGGGAAGAATTACTGGTAGAATAGCGCCGTGTTGGGATGCACTCCGGCGAAGCCCTCGCAGAGGTGGGCGAAAAGAGCCATGCACGCCATGGCATTTGGGGTGAAATCCAAGCGGTGGAAGGCTAAGGTATGCATGATGTCGTTGAATAAATAGGAGAAGGGGGGCAGAGGCCGCAGGAGAAGTAGTCGGCAAAGAAAGAATATCGCTTCGGGGTGGCTTTGTCGCAGTTGGCGGGGATGACGCGTGTGGAGGGATGCCCCGTCGTTTCTCCCCCCGTCTTGACCCCCCACAGCGGCCTGAAGTTGTCCCAGAGGTGGTCCGCATCGACCGTTGAAGGAAAGTAGGCGAGCTCCGTCCGCCGCGCCGCCAACTCATTCTCCAGCCGCTCTGCCCCTCCGGCGTTCTTGGCCGCTCCCTTGCCCTTGCTAGTCTTGGGTGCCATGGCGGCTACGAACGGTAGAAGGGAAAGGGCAGTGAAAATGCAACAGCGGCGAGCGAGGTCTTGAGGGGGAAGAAGGAAGGAACAGCGGCCCTAAGATTGGAGAAGACACAGGGGGTAAATGAGTAGCGTGCCCGCGGCCATTCCTTTCTACGGGGAAGGCGCGGGCAACCTCTTTACCACGATGTGATGCAGGTGTGTGGAAACCGCCCCACGCATGACCCCCATGTCACGCACGACCCCCCACATCGCGCGTTCGATGCAAGTCGTGGGGAAGCGCTGCGGACGAGGAGTTACTTCGGTAAAATCCGCCCACCTACCCGCGCACCGTTCTGGGCCTAGCCCCACAACGAGGTGCACTTATGTGTGGTCCAGGCCCGGGGGCTCCTGTCGGTGTACAAAAGTACGGGATCTTCTTTTGACCCCTTTACTTGTGCACGGGCAGTTAGAGCCGTGCGCCACAACCACACTTAGCAGGGCAGAGGGGGGAAGCCGAAGAGAAGCCGAAGTAGGAGACAACCAAGGAAACACCGAGACCAGAAGCACAGGAGAGCAAGAGGGCGAGGTGGACTCCCTCAGCAAGATCCTTGCCGAGGCAGCCTCCGCAGCCCCCACAAGAGCCTTGCCGGGGCAACTTGCCCGATGCCAGCGGAGTAAGCCACCCTTGAGCCCATCGGCTCCAACCTAACCAACTACGTTGGAACGAAGGCTCGGGAGGCGCCTCTGTGGCGGCATGAAAATCTTCGTCAAGATCATAAACATATGAGATCAGATGAGGACCAGAAGACGGTGACCCTCGGCGGAATCCTAGCCGAGGAAATCCACAAGGCCCCTGGCAAGACCCTTGCCGGGGACGACTACAACGCCATGACAGTACCCTTGCCGGGTCCCCGGCAAGACCCTTGCCGAGGGCATCAGCAGGGCCACTGCCAGGCCGGCGCCAGCCAAGACTCCACCACCGTCCCTAAGCAGATGCTTGCTCAACCAGCTGGGCAGGCACCTGCGTGGCGACGCGCGGCCTCTACATCGACCCAGCAAGCACCTGCGTGGCGACATGCGACCCTTCATGAAGGCTCCATCACCGCACCAGCCCAACAGCCAGCCAACGTGGCGCCGGGATGCCTCATCAGCTCGGACACGTGTCGAGGCCAGGCGAGGCGACGACAGCTGGGACGTGCTTCCCTGGCGTCCCCGATAAAGCAAGGAGGGGATGTCGGCAGTGCATTAAATGCGTTTGTCCGATGTTCCCAGAGGATAGGCTTATCGACTGTAGACCTTTCCACCTCCTGTGTGCCACTGTGGCAACCCCTTTTTCCTATAAAAGGATGCCCGAGGCGACCAGGAGGGGGATTCGGCTCTTTTGGGCAAAGTTGCACCCCGTAGCTAGCTCAAGAACACAATAACACAGAAATACGTCCACCAAAGCAGGACTAGGGTATTACGCATCTTCGCGGCCCGAACCTGGGTAAACGATCCGTGTGCTCCCTGTCAGACCCGCTCTTCGCACAACCTCGCGCCCGCCAACCGTAGAAGGTATCTCAGTGACCCCATAGGTATCGTTCCCACCAACATACTCTTACATGGCCTCTCACTACTTACCTTTACCAAATCGTGTTCACACACTTAGCTCTCAATAGTAGGATATGCTCACAACTTTCCAATTCATCCACGATGAATCGGGCCTAACTCAACTCCAAGCAGTAGCAGGCATGACAAACAAGCATGAATGAGTAGGAACATCAGGGCTCAAACAATTCCTACTCATGCTAGTCGGTTTCATCTATTTACTGTGGCAATGACAAGTCACGCAGAGGAAAGGGGTTCAACTACCGTAGCATGTAACAGTTGAATCGTTGTTGTCCTAGCTAATGTTGTAAAAGAGAGCAGGATCGAGAGAGTGGGATTGTATTGGAATGAACAAGGGGCTTTTGCTTGCCTAGCACTTCTGAAGATTATATAGTTCTTCATCGGTGTCATCGAACTCATCGTCGGAACAAACGTCTACGGAGGGGGAACAACCATCGGCAAACAAGAGGGAACACAATCAATGCAATGCAACTATATGATGCATGAATGTGACATGGCAATATGCTGTGATTTGAGCTAATGCAGGTAGAAATGATTTAAATGGAGTTGGTTTGAACACTAAATTCAAATTCAAACTCCATATGTGATCATTCAAATGGCATTTATTTTATTTGTCCAACTCAGCAGCTATATGTTGTTCTAACATGAATGAAAATAGTACAGATGGATAGATTGGATTTTTTTGATCATTTTTCATATATAAATTATTTCATTCTGAACTACGGTTTATTTTCTATGATTTTTAGAAGTTTTAAACATTTTCTGAAATTTCCAATTTATTTAAAAATATGAAAATTCTAGTAAATGTATTTGTGACGTCAGCATTGCGCAAGGCTGACATCCGCAGGTCAACTGGGTTGGCCAGGTCAAACCTGACCTGCGGGACCCATCGGTCAGTGACTCAGCTAATTAACTGAGTTAATTAGCGCTAAGCTAACCCTTATTCAAAAGTCAGCAGGGATGGGCCCACACGTCAGTGAGTCGGTCGGTTAATTAAGTTTAGTTAATAACTTAACCAAAACTTAGGGGAGGTCAAACCCCTGGTCAAACGAGGTCAACTCGCCAGCGGCTTGGCACCGGCGACGACAGGCGCGGTGAAGGGACTCGGAAACGAGCCACCGGGCTTCATTTCAGGCGCGGTTTGTTGCGTTCGAAAGCACGCCTTGGCATTCATCGAGTGGTGGCGCCGGAATGTGCTGGGGTGGCTGGAAAAGTGGCTGGCGTCGAGGTTCAGCGGCGGCAGCAGCTCAGGCAATCTCGGGGTGGCGGTACAGAACACGGGTGGAGGCGATGCGGGTGTCTATTGCCTCATGAGATCTTGCTGAGCAGAATGGTGCTCTCGGAATTGGCCTACATGGTCCGTGGCTGTGGCTGCATCATCACCGGCAACGAGGAGCTCACGGCTCTGGCAAAACTTTGTCCTAGGCGAGTCGAACGACGAGGAGAGATGGGGGATGATAACCCACGAGTATAGGGGATCGCAACCGTTTTCAAGGGTAAAGTATTCAACCCAAATTTATTGATTCGACACAAGGGGAGCCAAATAATACTCTCAAGTATTAGCAGCTGAGTTGTCAATTCAATCACACCTGGAAACTTAATATCTGCAGCAAAGTGTTTAGTAGCAAAGTAATATGATAGTAGTGGTAACGGTAGCAAAAGGTAACAGTAGTAAAAGCAATGTTTTTGGTATTTTGTATTGATGATAGCAATAGCAACAGGAAAGTAAATAAGCGAAGAACAATATATGGAAAGCTCGTAGGCAATGGATCAGTGATGGAGAATTATGCCAGATGTGGTTCATCATGTAACAGTCATAACCTAGGGTGACACTGTAAGGCCCCAAGGCCGATGTGCCAGGTGTCTTCCAGTTATTTGCTGTCGTTGCCATGTCATTTGCTTGCATGTTGCATCTTATCATGTCATCATGTGCATTGCATCATCATGTTTTAAAAAACTTGCATCTGTCCCGGTATCCTCGTTCCTTCGGTTGTCCGTTCTGAGCCCAGACACACTTGCACGCGCCCGCGGCATGTCCGAAATATTATTTTATAAGTGGCCGGAAAATGTTCTCGGAATGGGATGAAAGTTGGCGTGTAGTCTTATTATAGTGTAGATAGACCGTCTATCAAGTTTCATCGCATTCGGAGTTCGTTTGACGCCCGAACGATTAACTATAGCCACAGTATAGTCTGTCAAACTTCAGACGTTTCCGGTCTCCGGAAACAGTCGATGGGCCTTCTCTCTTCTCTTTTCTCAGCCTGAGGCCTTCTGCACAGTCCACTACCTACCACCAGGCCCAACCTAACCTCTCTCCTCAGCCCGTGGCCCTCCTCGCACGCGCGTCCGAAAGTTGTCCCGGACCCGACCCGAGCAGTCGTCACCGTTGTGTCCGGATCATCCCCAAACATCTACAAAACGTCCTCGTTTTGTTAATTGGGCCCCTATCGTATTTATTCGCGACCGTCCGATTACGATCGGAGGGAGAGGTAGCCCCTAACCTAATCCGTGATGTATATATACTCCACTCCTAGTGCTATTTGGACAAAACCCTAAAACCGAGGGCACTTGTCCCATCTTTCCCTTTTGGCCGCAACCACTCTCTCATCGGGATCCTCCCCGATCCACCCACCTCCTCTCCCTTGAATTCCCCATCTAGCCAATCCTACATCCTCTCTCGTTCTCCATCCAACCAACTGATTCATCCATCCAGCCGCCGCCTTGCCTCACCCAAGCAGCAGCGCTGCACCGAAGCAGCACCCGAGGCTCCCGCGCCTCCGCTTGTTCTCCCCGAGGACCAGTAGAGTTCACCAGGCTCCTACACCTCGCGTCGCCGCCGACAAGCTTCATCTGAGATGAGCACCGCCACCTCCCTTCCCCTTCTCCTTCCCGGTGCTTCGTCATTCCTCTCAATCTCTCTCTGTAAGTGCATCTAGTGCCACCCCTAGTTGGTTTTGGAGTATTGACGAAAACCTAGTTGAGGGACTAATGTGTTTGTGAGAATTGCAGGATAACACAGGTAGAAGTCCCTCATTGATTCGGTTTTACTACCAGAGATGACCCCTAAAAATGTATGAAGACATCGAAGTCAAAGGTGGTATATGAAGATATTCACATTGAAGACTATGACAAGAGAAGACACGATATGAAGCCTATGGTGCTCGAAGACTTAGATCTTTCGTAGTTCTTTTTCCTTTATGTTGAGTCATAGGAACCACCGTACTGTTAAGTGGGGTCCAGGAGAACCAGTCAGAATGACTGAAGTGATGCCTAAATCAAAAACCTATGTCTTCGAGTGAAGACTTTGAAAGCGAATCTTGTCCAGAGTCGGACAAGTCAGCTTTGCTTGTAGCCCAAGTAAATTTGCCGCGTGATTTTGAAATCTGACCGTTGGGACACGTGTCAGTTCCTTAGTGACCCAGGGTCATTTCGGACAAATCAGGATGGGTTGCCAAGTGGCTATAAATAGCCCACCCCCTACAACCATAAACGGTTGGCTGCTCAGATAGAAAGTACGGCTTTTGTCGTTTGAGAGCAACCCACCTCGAAGCCTTTGAGAGAGAATTCCTTGTGAGGATAAAAGCCCTAACCACCAGAGCGAGAGAGAATTGGGCATCACTTAAGTCTTCTTGTCTATGTGATCTGAAGACTTTTTACACTTGAGGACTGTGCATCCTCTAGCCGGTTAGGCGTCGCGTTCTGAGCTTCCAAGAGACATTGTGGATTGCTAGTGAACGAAGTCTGTGAAGGTTTGGGAGTCTACCTTGAAGACTTACCAGAGTGATTGGGCAAGGTCTATGTGACCTTAGCTCAAGGAGAATACGGTGAGGACTGGGTGTCCTGAGCTGCGTGTTCAGGACTGGGTGTCCGGGACTGTGTGTCCTAAGGTTTAAATACCTATCCGCTCCAACCAGACGTACAGTTGTCACAGCAACTGGAACTGGTCCAACATATCATTGTATTCAACGAGTCACTGGTTTCATCTTCACTTCCTTTTACTTACTGATTACTCATTGTGAAGTCATTGCATGTCTGTTCTATCTTTTGTCTTCACAACGTGAGTGTATGATCTATTTGGCTTCATAATATCTTCCTACCTGATCCTTATTACACTACAGCTATTTGTCACTGTGCTTTCACTCTGTTGACACTTGACCATGGCTTGCCTAGTGTAGTATAACTTCCGCTGCATAGTAATAGGCATATCTCTACTGTTTGTCTTCATAACTTCCACGTTTTGAAGACTTTCATAAAAATCTCCTATTCACCCCCCTCTAGTCGATATAACGCACTTTCAATTGGTATCAGAGCAAGGTGCTCCCTTGTTCTGTGTGATTCGGTTTAACCACCTGGAGTTTTAGCTATGTCGACTACAGGGATAATTAAAGTCTCCGCTGCGTGCCCCGTCTTCGATGGAACTGAATATCCCTACTGGAAGGATAAGATGCGTATGCATCTTGAAGCCATTGACGTCGACCTATGGTATCTCGTCGAGAACGGCATTCCCAAGGCTGGAGAAGGTGTCACTGCTGCTGATATCAAGAAATTCGTTCAACTGGACTCTACTGCCAAGAATATCATCTGTGGTCATCTGACCAAAGGACAGTATGGCCGTGTGAGTGCTTTGAAGACATCCAAGCAGGTCTGGGACTGGCTCTCCAAGGTCAATGAAGGGATCTCAACCCAGAGAGATCAGAGAATCAGTGTTCTTCGCAACCTCTTCAACCGCTTCAAGCGAAATGACAATGAGAATGTCCAGCACACATTTGACCGACTCACTGACATCACAAATGAGCTTCAAGCCCTCGGCGCCACTGAGATTACCAAACACGAAATCGTCAAGACGCTGCTAAGATCACTTGATAGTTCGTTTGACATCCTGGCCCTGATGATTCAAGAACGTCCTGATTTCAAGACACTCGATCCGTCTGACATACTTGAGAGGCTCAACACACATGAGTTTCAGCTTTCGGAGAAAATAGAGATCTAAGGTCCAAACTATGGGCGAACTCGTGCCTTGAAGGCAAAAGCTGTCTCCTCATCTGAAGAAGAATCTGACAGCAGTTCTGATGACCCTGAAGACATTGGAAGGGAACTTGCTATTCTTGTCAAGAAGTTCCAAAAATTCACCAAGAAGAAAGGCTTCAGAAAGTCTTCCCGATCAAGTTCAAGGAATGATGAAGCTCCTGCTCATGACTACAAGAAGAAAACATGTCACAAGTGCAAGAAACTTGGCCACTTCATCTCTGAGTGTCCACAATGGGACAATGAGAACAAAAAGAAGAAGAAGAGCAAGGAATATGACTCTGGTGACAAGAAGAAGAAGAAGAAGAAATACTCAAAGTCTTCTTCCAAGTCTTCCTCAAAGTCTTCATCACACAAGAAGAGCTCATCTGGCAAGGCACGTGCGTTTGTTGACAAGGAAATGGATTCAGAGGAGGAGTCTGCTTCTGAGGAGGCGGAGGTGGAGTCTGAGGAGGAATCCCACTCAGGCGTCGCAAGTCTGGCTACAGCATACGTTGCCAAGTCCATCTTCAACGCTGAAGACAATGACTTCATCACCGACACCGATGCAAATGACAAGGACTACTCCGCTTCTACCTACTGCTTCATGGCTCGCGGTGCCAAGGTAAACACATGCACTACTCACTATCAAACATCTAGTGACGATGACTCTGATTGTGGTTCAAAACCTAGCTACAAAACACTTGCTAAAATTGCAACTGAACAACAGAAAGCTATGGAACATATTCAAAAACTGTTAGATAGAAGCGATGATCTGTTAGGTGCTGAAATGACTCGATCTGAATCCTTAATTGAAGACATAAAAAATCTTCACGTTAAGTATCAGGAACTTGAAAGTCATCATGAAACTCTCTCAACAACTCATGAAAATCTTTCCTATGATTATCTTCAAAGGAAGCAAGATCTTGAAAAATTGAGAGCGGTTCATGAAGATCTTCAAACGGAAAACGAGTCACTTCGCGCCAAACAGATCAGTCCCGCTCAGGAAGGATTTGAACCACCATGTCTTAAATGCATTGAGCGTGATAATGCTACTTCTGTTGCTGAATGTTCTACTGCTACTGCTGTTGCAATATCTTCAACTGTTGATGCGGTAACTAACCCCTCTGCTGAGGATACCACCGCTATTGCTGATGAGAATGCTAGGTTGAAGACATTGCTTGAAACAGGGATGTACAAAAGTCTTAAAGGACATCAGACGCTATGTGATGTCCTGAAAAAGCAGATTCTGAACCGAAACCCTAGGAAACAGGGTGTAGGGTTCGTAACGAAAATGAATGCAGATGGCTCTTACTGGAAACCTGAGCAGTACCCCAAAACCATGTGGGTTGCTGCAAAGGAACCTTCAGCAGATCCATCCAATCTATCTGGCTTCACTTGTGCTAACCCCATTATCATTGATGAATCCTTTGATGCAAACTATATACTGTTTAAGAATCAGAATGGTGAAGTGTTTGCCAGGTACATTGGTACTAACTGCAGGAATGGATCGCCTATGAAGAAGATTCGGGTTCCGAAAAGGTGTCTGGAGAGTCTTCCTATGAATGTCATCATGACACCTCACATGAAGAAGACAAACTCAGACCAAAGGCTTCATACGGTCCAAAGGCTTCATACAGACAGAGGACTCACCCGAGTCACACTAACGTAAATGTTTTGCAGGAAAATCATACTCAGGCATATGAATATGAGAGCGGTTCATCAAACCGCCATGTTCATAAGACCAAAAACTATTCTGCTTATTCTTATGAGTACTATTGTCCGCCTGCAAGACTGTTTGCAAAGGCTTCAAAGCCAAAATTCTCAGATGCTGCACTTAGACTTATTGCTTCTAAGCCACCCTTGAAGATGTGGGTGGTTAAGAAGGCTTAACTCTCTTTTGTAGGGAAAGGTCTCCAGCAGAAAACCAAAATCATCTGACGCTATTGCTGGGGACCTTAAACATCTTGTAGGGAGCAAGATCAAAAGCCCAAATGGTCTTACTATGTACTTCGTACCTGAATCGCTTGCTACTCTCCCTATTAGTCCTAACCTGGATCTAAGCTTTCATAACCCACTGGTTCGTCAAATGTTTTTGCTTCACAATGCTCTTGGTGAAGCCTATCCCCCTAACTGCACTGTAGGGTACGACACCAGCGTCTTCAGAATGGATTATTGACAGTGGGTGTACAAATCACATGACTGGCAAAAGAAGTCTTCTTATGGACTCAATTTTACATCCATCCGACAAGAGCCACATCACATTTGCTGACACTGGTAAAAGTAAGGTATTGGGTCTAGGTAGAGTTGCAATCTCAAGGGATCAACACATGGATAATGTCATGCTTGTTGAATCCCTTGGCTTTAACTTAATGTCTGTCTCAATGCTTTGCGATTTGAACATGATCGTAATGTTTGGAAAATATCGTTGCCTTGTACTAATGGAATCTGACAAGTCTCTAGTGTTTGAAGGGTATCGAAAAGATGATTTGTACGTGGTAGATTTCTCAGCAGGGCCACAGCTTGCAGTATGTCTTCTAGCAAAGGCTTCAGAATGCTGGCTATGGCATCGGAGGCTTGGACATGCTGGCATGAGGAACCTCCACACCCTTGCGAAGAAGAAGCATGTCATAGGCATCGAGGGCGTCAAGTTCAAGAAAGACCATTTATGCGGTGCCTGTGAAGCAGGGAAGATGACGAGGGCCAAACATCCCTCGAAGACAATCATGACTACTACTCAACCCTTCGAACTACTTCACATGGATCTTTTCGGTCCCACTCATTACTCAACTCTAACTACTACTGCTTGCCTCTATGGCTTCGTTATTGTTGATGATTATTCTAGATATACTTGGGTGCACATAATCCTTTACAAGACTGAAGTGCAGGATGTCTTAAGACGCTTCGCCAATCGAGCTATGAACAATTTTGGCGGCAAGAGAAAGCACATCAGAAGTGACAATGGCACTGAATTCAAGAACACTGGCCTTGATACATATCTTGATACATTGGGCATCACACATGAATTCTCAGCCCCGTACACCCCACAGCAGAATGGCGTCGTCGAACGCAAGAATAGAACACTAATTGAGATGGCCAGAACGATGCTAGATGAATACAAGACCCCAAGAAAATTCTGGCCCGAAGCCATTGATACTGCATGCCATACAATCAATCGTGTTTATCTTCACAAGCTACTAAACAAGACATCTTATGAGCTCCTTACTGGCAAAAAGCCAAATGTCAGTTACTTCGGAGTATTTGGCGCAAGGTGCTGGATCAAGGACCCACATCACACCTCAAAATTTGCACCAAAAGCACATGAGGGTTTTATGCTTGGATATGGAAAGGATTCGCACTCCTATAGAGTCTTCAATCTCTTTCATTACAAAGTAGTTGAAACAGTGGATGTGCGGTTCGATGAGACCAACGGATCACAAAGAGAGCAGCTGCCAAGTGTGCTAGATGAAGTTCCATCCAGTGAATCAATCAAGCTAATGGGAACTGGAGAAATTATACCTTCTGAAGCTAATCCTGAAGAAGAACTTATCATTTCAGCACCTGATCAACATGAAGACAATGCTCAGCCTGAAGACATTCCTTCCAACAACGACAATGGACAGCCAGAGTAAAGTCTTCGCCCTGTACATCCTCGCGTTGCCAATGAAGTGCAGATTGAAAGAATAATTGATAGCATCAATGCACCTAGTCCACTCACTCGTTCAAGGGCAACTCAGCTAGCAAATTTCTATGGGCACTTCGCATTCATCTCAATATCAAAACCCAAGAAAGTTGAAGAAGCCTTCATGGAACCTAAATGGATTCAAGCTATGCAAGAAGAGCTTCAACAGTTTGAGCTGAATAATGTACGGGAACTGGTTAAGCGTCCTGATCCACGGAAGCACAATATAATAGGCACCAAATGGATATACCGCAACAAGCAAGATGAGCATGGTCAAGTTGTCAGAAACAAAGCTCGTCTCGTTGCTCAAGGATATACTGAAGTGGAAGGCATTGACTTCGATGAAACATTTGCTCCTGTGGCTAGGCTTGAAGCCATACGCATACTGCTGGCCTATGCAAATCATCATAACATACTTCTATATCAAATGGATGTGAAGAGTGCCTTTCTCAATTGCAAGATTGAAGAAGAAGTGTATGTTGCACAACCGCCTGGCTTTGAAAATCCAAAACATTCTGACATGGTATACAAGCTCAACAAGGCACTGTATGGCCTCAAACAAGCCCCTAGGGCCTGGTATGACACACTCAAATACTTCCTGAAGAGCAAAGGCTTCATACCTGGTTCCCTAGATCCCACTCTTTTCACGAAGACATATGATGGTGAACTGTTTGTGTGCCAAATATATGTGGATGACATTATCTTCGGCAGCACCAATCAGAAGTACAGTGAAGAGTTTGGATATATGATGCACGAGCAATATCAGATGTCCATGATGGGGGAGCTGAAGTTCTTCCTTGGTCTTCAAATACGACAACAACGCAATGGCATCTTCATATCTCAAGAGAAGTATCTCAAAGATTGCCTGAAGAAGTTCGGTATGCAAGACTGCAAAGGCTTCACAACACCAATGCCAGCCAAACATCATCTGGGTCCTGACGACAATGGTAAAGAGTTCGATCAAAAGGTATACCGCTCCATGATTGGTTCTTTACTTTATCTATGTGCATCTAGGCCAGATATTATGCTTAGTGTTTGTATGTGTGCTCGATTTCAAGCGGCACCAAAGGAGTCGCATCACTTAGCCGTGAAGCGAATTCTTCGATACTTGGCTCACACCCCAACTCTAGGATTATGGTATCCAAAGGGCTCAGAGTTTGATTTGGTTGGATTCTCGGATGCTGATTATGCTGGTGACAAAGTTGATCGCAAGTCTACATCAGGCACATGTCACTTTCTGGGACGATCACTTGTATGTTGGTCTTCAAAGAAGCAGAACTGTGTATCTCTCTCCACTGCTGAATCTGAATACATTGCTGCTGGATCTTGCTGCGCTTAGCTTCTGTGGATGAAGCAAATACTCAAGGACTATGGCATTCATCTGAAGCAAGTGCCACTTTACTGCGACAACGAAAGCGCCATCAAGATTGCCAACAACCCAGTTCAGCACTCGAAGACAAAACACATTGAAATTTTTCATCACTTTCTCAGAGATCATGTTGTGAAGGAAGACATTGATATCATACACGTCAACACTGAAGAGCAATTGGCAGATATCTTCACCAAGCCCTTGGATGAGAAAAGGTTTTGCAAGTTACGGTGTGAGCTAAATATCCCGGAATCCTCAAATGTCCTATGATCAGGCACACATCCTAACCCTTATGCATATTGATGACTTAGATGTGCAACACACGAAGTGAAGTATATCTTCAATCAATGAAGACATACATTCTAAGTGTGAATACATTAATGTGGAATTTGACTTCGGAGCGCCACGATAATTGTGTGCCGTGTCTGGGTCTAATACTTCCTATACGGTGGGTAACGCCACCACCAAACGTTCTGTTTTGAAGTGTTTCACTCATGGCGTTACCTTGCAATGTCTTCACATTTGGTTTGGCTTCAAACTCAACATATTTTCATGATTATCTTTACTATGTTGATTATAGATATATACATATATATATGCCATTGTTCTGTCCTCTATAGCATTCACTTATAGCTATGTCTTCGTGTTGAATCTTTTGAACTAAGTGAATGTGATCGGACCCCAACTTCTCTATGCTTTCTATCTCAAACTCTATCTCTCCAAGTCATATGCATTCTATTGAAACTGTCGAATGTCTTCTCTGCGTCCTTGTCAGCAGAAGATACAGAGACAACCATTAACTCCGTTTTCAATGCTCATTCCTCCACATGAAATCCGAAGAAGTAGGAACGACCACCCGACAATCCAAGCGTGCGTGGGACGTGGAACAAACCCCAAAATTCCGCATACTGGCCACGTGTTCCTCAGATGCGAATCGCCAGGGGCACCTGTGTAATAGCACAGTGCCGCCCCTGTGCCTATAAATACACACTCACAGCGGTAATTATCTCTTCTTCCACCCTCGCACGAACCCTAGCGCCACCGCTAGCTTTCGACGACGCCGACGACGAAGCGCTTCGCTGCCGCAACCTCTCCGACGCCATCTTCACGCCGACCGCGGACATTGTCCTCTCCGCCGTCGCCGTAGGTCTCCTCCGTCGCCAAGTTAGGGCACGGAAGAGTGAACTACTCGGCCTCATCTCCCACTCCGTCTAGCAGTTCTCAGTGTGGTAAATAAAACTCCCTTTTTACAGCACTGTTAATCCTATTGATCTGTCACTTTCTACCACAAGCAGTTTCTGTTCACACAAGCTAGATCTCTCTCATACTGCATCTCATAACATGCCTAGTATATTCACTTATGTGTCACAAAGTAGTTAGATTCCTCACTTGTACTGATCTATGGGTTCGTACAAATCTGGAACCAACTTCTTATCTATGAGTGAATGTCTTCGGACGATGAGGTCAATGTCTTCTAAACTGATTTAGCTTCAAAATCTTCTGAGAATGCATATGACCTCTTCCCCTTCCCTCGTACCTTAATGCTGTCACAGGTACATGTCCGTGGGAGAACCCTTTGGTTCTCATAGTCTGCATTCATTTGCAGAATTCTTACAGCAACACATAAATTCTCCTGAAGCCAGTTCCTATTGGTCCAGCAAGAGAAAGCCTTTGAAGCCTTTGAACGTCTTGAAGCCTTTCAAGTTAAAGATTATGGCTTCAGAGAAAGCAGCAAGGAAGGGGGCAGACAATGTCGTGGCGGAACATCTAGAGATCTGCCTGATGAACTCGCAGAAATGTATAAGACAGATCCTGAAGAGGATTATGGTCAGCGCAAGACCCGAATCCAATGGATTCGACGCTATTGGGCAGAACAATGGTTCAAATACCGCTTCACAACCCAAGAGTATGCTGAGAAAAGTGCCATCAAAAGACCGTGGGGAGACATCTTATACAAGAATCTTCAACCCAGGTCCAGAGATGAAGCTATTGCCCAAAGCTTCTATCCATGCATGGTTCGTGGGCCACAGCCTGATGATGCACATCTGTCGTCACTACTCTGGTGTCGTGACGACAATCTGTTCAAGCGCAACTTCTAGTTTGCCCAAAACTCAGCGAAGCAGAACAAGAAGAAATTTGGGTTAGACTTCAACCCTGGTCCCTCAGCACCAAGGGCAGATGGCACACGAGAAGCAGAACCCAATGTCATCGGTCCTTATGCAAACCTTGAAGGCCTCATCACCCGCATCTTAGTTCAAGGGACCGCAGTGAATGAGCCTCCAGCTGACTCTGAATCAGAAGAAGCTCCTGCAGTGCTGAAGCCAAAGAAGATGAAGAAGCCTAAAACTTCAAAGCCTGCCTCTTCACAGAAAATCTCAAGGGCGAAGCCATTGGCAACTGCACCTCCTGAAGACAGTGTGCAGTCTGAAGATTTATCACGCGTCTCCAAGCCCCAGAAGTCCAAGATGCCTGTCTCTCACACTGGCAAAGAGCTAACAGCTGCTGCCATCCTGCACAATGAAGACATTGATCTGTCAAGTGATGAAGATCTTGCAGATGACTCTCTTGAGCAGCTCATCAAGAGCAAAGAAGAAGCAGAAATCTTCAATGATCTGCCTCTCTTTGATGTCACCATCATCCACAGCTTCATTGGCGAGTGGTTTGACACGCCAAACATCAGCTTTGAAGATCTGCAGCTACCTATTGGCCTTAGTGTTGCCTTCCAAGGCGCCATTACTTCAGAACTTGCTATTGCCCAGCGCATAGTTGAACTGAAGCAGAAAATTGACTATGAAAAGGCTCAGTTCAAGAAGCATATGGCCAAGCTTAGCGCGCAAGAAGTGAAGAACTTCAAGACAATGATGCACGAGCTCAAGGAAGCCTTTGTGAAGAAGCGTGCAGAAGCTCAGGGCTCGCGTGAGCACATGAAGACTCTGGCTGACAGATGTGTGCAAGCCTATAATGAGGCTGTGAAGCGCAAGGCACTTGGGCATCCTGGCATCGACCCCAGGATGGCCGCAAAGAAGAAGAAGAAGCCTGTTATGGCTGAATCTGATGCACCAAGGCAAAAAGCAGTTCCGATTGTCTTCCCAACAAGAATGACTGGCTCGAAGCCAAAGAGCCGGTCAACAGCTTCAGAGCTCAAGAAGACAAGAACTGCTGAGGCTGAAGCCAGGAAGAGGAAAAGCTCTGAAGCCTCTCCTACTGCCCCCAGCAAGAAAAAGAGAAAGACCAAGAAAGCTCGGGCTGCTCCCACAGAGCCCTTGATAGTTGAACCCATTTCTATGGTTCACCCTGACGCAGAACGTCACCTGACGGTTCATGAGCCTGCTTCCACAGAGGCTCCTGAAGCTGAAGACATTCCAGCAGCTGATCCCATCGCTGCTGAAGACATTGGTCATCGTGACAATGTAGAAGATGATGCAGCCCTTCCTCAGTTAGAACACAGCGAACTCATCAGCGTTAGTCGTCCACTGACGCCAATTGCATAGGATGCTTCATGGGCGGATCGCCCTCAAGAGGAAGAAGACTATGAGGCCCAGCCCACTCCAACCCCACAGGCATCGTCTGCGTTCCGCAGGCTTCGCAAAGGTCCAAGGCCTCAAGTCTATGCTGAAGACATTACGGCTGCATCAACCGCAGAAGAAGAAGTACCACATGAGCCCACTCCTCTGCTCCACCAACAAGCAGTTCTCCAGAAGAACGTGCCTGTGACCGACCCTCCAGCTCATCAAGTGGAGGATGAAAATATTGAGGCTGCCACAACCAACAACGAAGCTAATGTGGAGCCCTCCCCAGCAAAAGCTTCAGAAGACAGCGAAGCCACTGAACCCGCCACTTCTGTTCCTGAGTCTGCTGCCGGTCCCCAATTCAACTATCATGTTGAGCACAGGCCTCAGGTCCAGAAGCCAATCCCAAGACTACCAAGGTTTCCAGGTCTTGCATCAGCACCTGGCTCCTTCAACATCAATGGCTTCAGGGCAGACAACACGTTCTTAGATAGCTCCAGGAACCCCTACTCAAGGGAACGGATATCATCTGATCGGTTCTGGAGCTATCCTCAGCGAAGCTATTACTCTTGCATTCTTTACAATCAAGGTCGCATCTTCCCACACAAGCGCCTTGACGTTGAAGCTGTAGCTGGTCTTCCCTGTCTAGAAGAAGCGTTGGATTGCTTCAAGCAAGTGGGTCTGCTGTAGTTTGTCACTGATGAAGAGCATTGGAATGAAGAGCTGCTGCTACAATTCTATGCCACACTTCACATCAAAGGGTATAGCAGAGATCTGAAGACTTGGGTCCTGGAGTGGATGACTGGCAACGTTCATCACGAAGCCAATGCATTTGACATCATTGAGCTCACTGGCTTGCCCACTCCTGGCGATCTCTTCGAGCAAGGCTGTCAGCTGCATACTGAAGCTATTGAGAGCATCTTTCAGCGGCCAGAACCCAATATGAGTCAAATGCTCAGCATGATGAAGCCAATGCCCCCAGATGCTGCGTATCCCACAGAGTTCTTCGTTGAAGACCTTGAGTACCTGCCCAGAACCATCTATCACATCATCAGGCAAACTCTCTGGCCTATCAAAGGGCACTCTCCAAATGCCAAGCTTCAGGGTGCAATGAACACTTTGGTCTTCTATATACTTCATGGCAAATGCTTCAATGCACAGGACTTCTTCATACGCCAACTTGTTGCATCAGGCATGAATCTGTTTGGTTTGAAGTTCTACGCCCCTTGGGTCATGCGGCTGATCAAGCTACACTCCGCCATCAAGTATCAGCCCTCAGCCCGCAACCATCAGATCTTCTTGCCTAACGTGGACATGTCAACTGAAGCCATATATTCTGAGCCTGCCAAACAACCTCTAAGTCATCGGAATGCAGAACATCAGAGTTTTACACAGAAGGTTGAAGGCGTTGAAGCAGTTTCTCGGGTGTATCCTTTGGCTGGCACTACACGTGCACCACACCCTGCTTCAACTGAAGCCACTGACAGTGCCACTGCTTCAAAACCCAAGAAGCGCACTCGTGTTCTCAACGACCGAGAGCTTCTTGTGGCCCTACATCAGAAACAAGATAGGCATCATGACTGGCTGAAGCGTCAGATGAAAAGCCTCTTGGTGGATGTTAATCGCACTCGAAATCTTGCCGCCAAGAATGCTTTCGTTGCCCATGAAACCTGTCGCCGCACATGGAAAGGGCTAACGATGATGCTTTCTGAGGCTGATCTTCAAGAGGATGGCTTCACTGAGAGATTCAAGTTTGACTCCACACCTCCTTGAAGACTCTGAGTTCTCTTCCTGTGCTGCCACAGTCACTGCCAGAATTATTGAGGAAGAAGACGATGCTACTTCACCGTCATATCCTTCAGCACCTCCAAGCTCTTCTGCACCGCCAAACAACACCAACAACCCTGCTACTTCACCTACTCCTCATGGGAACGAGTAGAGGCTCTATGTCTTCAAACCTTTTTGGTCATTACTGACAAAAGGGGGAGAAGCATATGAGATTGATAGTCTTCAAGCGGGTCCATATGGGCGGGTGCTTTATATTTTGCTTCGTGCTTACAACTCTCGTTTTTGTTACATTTGTAACACTTAAACTAGATGGTCGTCTGCTACTTATTTGCCACCTTGTTTTGCGAAGATAAATTCCGCATGTGCGACGATAAATTCCGCACTTAGCTCATCCTGCAGATGTCCATTTTCCATTATGCATGTCATTATCTTCATATACTTTCACATGCATAGTGGATTGTCATCATAAGTTGAGGTGGATATCCACAAGTACAACCTTCCATGTGCATTTGCATTCCAAAAGCAAATTAACTCATATGCACATCTTCAGGGGGAGCCCTTGCAACCTATGAAGACAATTCCTTATTCTTTAACAATTTCACAGATTATATTCCCCGTTGAAAACTTCAACTAGTTTGTCATCAATCACCAAAAAGGGGGAGATTGTAAGTGCATCTAGTGCCACCCCTAGTTGGTTTTGGAGTATTGACGACAAACCTAGTTGAGGGACTAATGTGTTTGTGAGAATTGCAGGATAACACAAGTAGAAGTCCCTCATTGATTCGGTTTTAATACCAGAGATGACCCCTAAAAATGTATGAAGACATTGAAGTCAAAGGTGGTATATGAAGATATTCACATTGAAGACTATGACAAGAGAAGACATGATATGAAGCCTATGGAGCTCGAAGACTTAGATCTTTCGTAGTTCTTTTTCCTTTGTGTTGAGTCATAGTAACCACCGTACTTTTAAGTGGGGTCCAGGAGAACCAGTCAGAATGACTGAAGTGATGCCTAAATCAAAAACCTATGTCTTCGAGTGAAGACTATGAAAGTGAATCTTGTCCAGAGTCGGACAAGTCAGCTTTGCTTGTAGCCCAAGTAAAGTTGCCGCGTGAGTTTGAAATCTGACCGTTGGGACACGTGTCAGTTCCTTAGTGACCCAGGGTCATTTCGGACAAATCAGGTCGGGTTGCCAAGTGGCTATAAATAGCCCACCCCCTACAACCATAAACGGTTGGCTGCTCAGATAGAAAGTACGGCTTTTGTCGTTTGAGAGGAACCCACCTCGAAGCCTTTGAGAGAGAATTCCTTGTGAGGATAAAAGCCCTAACCACCAGAGCCAGAGAGAATTGGGCATCACTTATGTCTTCTTGTCTGTGTGATCTGAAGACTTTTTACACTTGAGGACTGTGCATCCTCCAGCTGGTTAGGCGTCGCGTTCTGAGCTTCCAAGAGACATTGTGGATTGCCAGTGAACGAAGTCTGTGAAGGTTTGGGAGTCTACCTTGAAGACTTACCAGAGTGATTGGGCGAGGTCTTTGTGACCTTAGCTCAAGGAGAATACGGTGAGGACTGGGTGTCCTGAGCTGCGTGTTCAGGACTGGGTGTCCGGGACTGTGTGTCCTAAGGTTTAAATACCTATCCGCTCCAACCAGACGTACAGTTGTCACAGCAACTGGAACTGGTCCAACACATCATTGTCTTCAACGAGTCACTGGTTTCATCTTCACTTCCTTTTACTTACTGATTACTCATTGTGAAGTCATTGCATGTCTGTTCTATCTTTTGTCTTCACAACGTGAGTGTATGATCTATTTGGCTTCATAATATCTTCCTACCTGATCCTTATTACACTACAGCTATTTGACACTGTGCTTTCACTCTGTTGATACTTGACCATGGCTTGCCTAGTGTAGTATAACTTCCGATGCATAATAATAGGCATATCTCTACTGTTTGTCTCCATAACTTCCACGTTTTGAAGACTTTCATAAAAATCGCCTATTCACCCCCCTCTAGTCGATATAACGCACTTTCACTCTCATCCCTCTCTGTTTTTCTTCTTCAACAGGAGCTCCCGCAAGACGCCAGGAACGAGACCCCATGATCTGCTTCGACCAAATCGCGCCACCGCGCCAAGTACCTCAGCCCCGCGTCACCGGAGTCAAGTCACCGCCGGCCTCCGCGTCGAGCTCCGCCACCGGAGATCCGTGCCCTGGCTTCCATTCCCGCACCATGACGCCCCTCCTCCGGCTCGACCCCGTTCGCCGAGCTCCATGCCGCGCCGGAGTTCCGCCGCTTCCCTTCCCTACAACGCCGCAGGCCTCGTCGCCGGAGTCATGTGCGTCATCGTGCGAGTTGACCGGATCCGTTGCTGTGCCTTCCTTTCGAGGGAGATGAGCGTCGCGACCTGGAGCCTGCGTCCCTCCCTCGCATTGACTACAGCCTCGATCCGAGCTAGCGTGGACGAGTGCCAGGACCCAGCTTCCCCTGCCTCGCTCACCGGAGCGCCACCTCGCCGGAGAACGTCATCACGCACCAAGATCCGCACCCCCGCTACCACTCTCTAGCCTCAACCGCCGCTGCTTTGCTCGTCATTGTCGCCGGTGATCTCCGTGCCACCATGGAGGGCCAAGGTCCGCCTTTGTAGGTGGTCTTATGACCTTTTTCTGCTTCTATGCCAAATAAACAACAGAAGCGCAGTGGCAGAAGTCTCTTTGTCTGATCACCCAGATCCTGGGTTCGAAACCCAGCTCTCCCTGTTTTTCCCTTTGTTTTAATTTTCTTTTGCCTGCACACACACATCCAGCCGCTTGGGCCTCATTCGCTCCCGGGCCGCTGCACTCTATTGCTTCTGGCCCGCGTATGTTTTTTTCTTACCTGAGTTTTTCTCTATTTTCAGTGCATGCATAATTACAGGAATGCCACTGCTTTAAGATGCTAATAACCAAATATCCATGCATCCAAATAAAACGTGTCATATATGTAAAATGCTTTGATTTTCTTCTACTTTCATAATATACATCTTTTATCCATGTTAAAATTGTTTAAACTGTTGTTTGCTTTAATTTGCTTAAATAACATGTTTTAATAATTTAATTCATAACAAATTAACCGTAGCTTGGTTTTAAATAAACTTTATATGTAAATGGGGTGGAAAAATGCCTAGTTTAACATGGTGACATTGCTTTGCATGTTTGACAACTCTAAAATATGGTTTCAGGCAGAATAGTACCAAACCTTAAAATTTGCACATGAGGAGTTTCCGGACTTGTTGCTTGTTGAACCGGCCTCATTTAAACTTGCCTAGATAGGTAGTTTTTCATGTGCTTCACCTCTTGCCATGTTAATCAACATTTAATATTGTTGGGTACATAAACGAGATCGAACTAAATAACTTGTTGTGGTGTTTCGTCAATATGCAACTCGTTGCATATTGAGCTCCACTTAACTTGGAGAGTTGTTTGTGCACTTTGTCATGCCATGCATATTAAAACCGGACATGCATCATACTTGGTTGTGCATCATGCCATGTTGATGTGATGGTTGTTTACCATGTTGTTTGCTTCTTTCCGGTGTTGCTTCTTCAGGTTGGTTCTGATAATGGCGTGTTGTGAGGATTCGTTCGACTACGTCCGTTTGTCTTCTTCATGCACTCGTTCTTCTTCCTGGCGGGATCTCAGACAAGATGACCATACCCTCGAAATCACTTCTATCTTTGCTTGCTAGATGCTCGCTCTTTTTCTATGCCTATGCTGCGATACCTGCCACTTGCTTGTCATGCCTCCCATATTGTTAAACCAAGCCTCTAACCCACCTTGTCCTAGCAAACCATTGTTTGGCTATGTTACCGCTTTGCTTAGCCCCTCTTATAGCGTTGTTAGTTGCAGGTGAAGATTGGAGTTTGCTCCATGTTGGAACATGGATATTTTGTTGGGATATCACAATATCTCTTATTTATTTAATGCATCTATATACTTGGTAAAGGGTGGAAGGCTCGGCCTTATGCCTGGTGTTATGTTCCCGGATTTTGCGTTCCATACATGGTTGGGTCATAATGGGAACCCCTTGACAGTTCGCCTTGAATAAAACTCCTCCAGCAATGCCAAACCTTGGTTTTACCATTTGCCACCTAGCCTCTTTTTCCCTTGGGTTCCGCGGACTTAAGGGTCATCTTTATTAAACCCCCCGGGCCAGTGCTCCTATGAGTGTTGGTCCAAAATAGAGCCACTTGCAGCGCCACCTCGGGGAAACTTGAGGGTTGGTTTTAGTTGTACGTAGTGTTCATCTGAGTGTGCCCTGAGAACGAGATATGTGCGGCTCCTATTGGGATTTGTCGGCACATTCGGGTGGTGTTGCTGGACTTGTTTTACCATTGTCGAGGATGTCTTGTAACGGGGATGCTGAGTGTGATCGGATTGTCTTGGGAGAAGGAATATCCTTCGTTGACCGTGAGAGGTTGTGATGGGCTAAGTTGGGACACCCCGACAGGGATTTGAACTTTCGAAAGCCGTGCCCATAGTTATGGGCAGATGGGAATTTGTTAATGTCTGGTTGTAGAAAACCTGAAACTTATCTTAAGTAAAATGCATCAACCGCGTGTGTTACCGTGATGGTCTCTTTCCGGCGGTGTCCGAGAAGTGAACACGGTGTTGGAGTTATGTTTGGCCTAGGTTGTTCTAGGATCACTTCTTGATCATAGTTGTTCGACCATGCTTTTGCCTTCTCTTCTCGCTCTCATTTGCGTATGTTAGCCACCAAATATGCTAGTCGCTTGCTGCAGCTCCACCTCATATCTTTTACCCTACCTATAAGCTTAAATAGTCTTGATCGCGAGGGTGTGATATTGCTGAGTCCCCGTGACTCACAGATACTTCCAAAACCATCTTGCAGGTACCGATGATATCATGCAGGTGACGCAACCGAGCTCAAGGAGGAGCCCGATGAAGATCGTGTTCGTTAAGTTGTTCCGTTTTCCAGTTGATTAGTAGTGGAGCCCAGTTGGGACGATCGGGGATCTGTGTAGCATTTGGGGTAGTCTTCTTTTATTTTGGGTTCCGTAGTCAGACCTTGATTGTATCTGGATGATGTAATGCTTTATTCATGTATAGTGTGAAGTGGCGATTGTAAGCTAACTATGTATCTTTTTCCCTTATGTATTACATGGGTTGTGTGAAGATTACCTCACTTGGGACATTGCTTACAATGCGGTTATGCCTCTAAGTCGTGCTTCGACACGTGGGAGATATAGCCGCATCGTGGGCGTTACAGACACAGAACTAGCTCCAGTTCATTGATATAATGTAGGCATGTATTCCGAACATAGTCATACGTGCTTACGGAAAAGAAATTGCATGACATCTTTTGTCCTACCCTCCCGTGGCAGCGGGGTCCTTAGGGAAACTAAGGGATATTAAGGCGTCCTTTTAATAGAGAACCGGAACAAAACATTAACACATAGTGAATACATGAACTCCTCAAACTACGGTCATCACTGGTAAGTATCCCGATTATTGTCACTTCGGGGATAACGGATCATAACACATAATAGGTGACTATGGACTTGCAAGATAGGATCAAGAACACTCATATATTGATGAAAACATAATAGGTTCAAATCGGAAATCATGGCACTCGGCCCTAGTGACAAGCATTAAGCATAGCAAAGAAGTAGCAACATCAATCTCAGAACATACTGGACACTGGGGATCAAACCCTAACAAAACTAACTCAATTACATGATAGATCGCATCCAACCCATCACCGTCCAGCAAGCCTACGATGGAATTACTCACGCACGGTGGTGAGCATCTTGAAATTGGTGATAGAGGATGGTTGATGATGACGATGGCGACGGATTCCCTCTCCGGAGCACCGAACGGACTCCAGATTAGCCCTCCCGAGAGGTTTTAGGGCTTGGCGGCGTCTCCATATCGTAAAACGCGATAATTTCTTATCCCTCATTTTTTTCTGCCCGAAACTCTATATATGGAGTTGGAGTCGGAGAAGCAACAGGGGGCCCACGAGGTAGGGGGCGCGGCCCCCACCCTCGTGGAGAGGTGGTGGGCCCCCTGGCCTTCATCTTTTGCAGGTATTTTTCATATTTTCTGAAAAGTGGCTCCGTGAAGTTTCAGGTCATTCCGAGAACGTTTGCTCCTGCACATAAATAACACCATGGTAATTCTGCTGAAAACAGCGTCGGTCCGGGTTAGTTCCATTCAAATCATGCAAGTTAGAGTCCGAAACAAGGGCAAAAGTGTTTGGAAAAGTAGATACGTTGGAGACGTATCAACTCCCCCAAGCTTAAACCTTTGCTTGTCCTCAAGCAATTCAGTTGACAAACTGAAAGTGATAAAGAAAACTTTTACAAACTCTGTTTGGTCTTGTTGTTGTAAATATGTAAAGCCAACATTCAAGTTTTCAGCAAAGATTATAACTAACCACATTCACAATAACACATAGGTCTCAAGTTTACTCATATCAATGGCATAATCAACTAGCGAGTCATAATAATAAATCTCGGATGACAACACTTTCTCAAAACAATCATAATATGATACAACAAGATGGTATCTCGCTAGCCCTTTCTGAGACCGCAAAACATAAATGTAGAGCACCTTTAAAGACCAAGGACTGACTAGACATTGTAATTCATGGTAAAAGGGATCTAGTCAAGTCATATTCAATGTAAACTAACCGTAATGATTGTAAATGACAGGGTGCTCTCCAACTGGTGATTTTTAATAAGAGGATGATGACTCAACATAAAAGTAAATAGATAGGCCCTTCGCAGAGGGAAGCAGGGATTTGTAGAGGTGCGAGGGCTCGGTTTTGAAACAGAGGTGAATAATATTTTGAGCGGTATACTTTCATTGTCAACATAACAACCAAGAGATGGCGATATCTTCCATGCTACACACATTATAGGCGGTTCCCAAACAGAATGGTAAAGTTTATACTCCCCCTTCCACCAACAAGCATCAATCCATGGCTTGCTCAAAACAACGAGTGCCTCCAACTAACAAGAGTCCCAGGGGGAGTTTTGTTTGCAATTATTTTGATTTAGTTTGCCTAAATCATGGGACTGAGCATCCCGGTGACTAGCCATTTATCACGTGAGTGAGGAGCAGAGTCCACTTCTCTTGAGAATAACCCACCTAACATGGAAGATACAGACAGCCCTAGTTGATACATGAGCTATTCGAGCATACAAAGCAGGATATTTATTTGAAGGTTTAGAGTTTGGCACATACAAATTTACTTTGGACGACAGGTAGATACCGTATATAGGTAGGTATAGTGGACTCATATGGAATAACTTTGAGGTTTATGGAGTTTGGATGCACAAGCAGTATTCCCGCTTAGTACAGGCGAAGGCTAGCAAAAGACTGGGAAGTGACCAGCTAGAGAGTGACAACAGTCATGAACATTCATTAAAATTAATCAACACCGAATGCAAGCATGAGTAGGATATAATCCACCATGAACATAAATATCATGAAGACTATGTTGATTTTGTTTCAACTACATGTGTGAACATGTGCCAAGTCAAGTCACTTAAATCATTCAGAGGAGGATACCACCCTATCATACCACATCATAACTATCTCAATAGAATGTTGGCATGCAAGGTAAACCATTATAACTCATAGCTAATCAAGCATGGCAAAAGAAACTATGATCTCTAGTTGTCATTGCAAACATGCTTATTCATAATAGGCTGAATCAGGAATGATAAACTAATCATATTTACAAAAACAAAAGAGGTCGAGTTCATACCAGCTTTTCTCATCCCAGCCAGTCCATCATATATCATCATAATTGCCTTTCACTTGCATGACTGAACGATATGAATAATAATAATAATAGTGCACGTGCATTGGACTAAGCTGGAATCTGCAGGCATTCAATAAACAGGAGAAGATAAGGCAATATGGGCTCTTTTGTCAGATAAACAATAATGCATATAAGAGCCACTTCAACAATTTAGTTATGCTCTTCTCCTATCGACCCCCAAAGAAAAGAAAAGAAATAAAACTATTTACACGGGAAAGCTCCCCACAAGCAAAAGAAGAATAGAAAATATTTTTGGGTTTTCTTTTTAATTACTACTACAAGCATGGAAATTAAACTGATTAAAATCTACAAATAAATTTTTTGGTTTTTCTTAAGGTTTATTAAACACACAAGAAGAAAGCATAAAAAGGAAATTAAACTAGCATGGATGATACAATGAAAAAGTATGAGCACCGACATCTAGCAATGAGTGTGTGAACATAAATGTAATGTCGATGGGAAATACGTACTCCCCCAAGCTTAGGCTTTTGGCCTAAGTTGGCCTATGGGCACGGCTGGCCTGGCGGATATCCATAATAGTAGTTGGGGTCATACTGAGAAGAAGAAGAGGAAGACTCTGATTCCCACTGGCTGACAATCATCTCCGGATCCCACTGGTAATTAGACCGTCATGAAGGATCAACTTGTGGTTCCGGCTATGGCTCCTCGGCTGGTGCAGGGTTACGTTAGGCGTGAATAGCCTTCAACGGAACAAGGTACGTGCCTGAAGATAAATCAAACAAAGAAGGAGCAGGCATGGTAATAGTCTCAGGATGATGTTTATTAAAGAACAATTGATATTTAAGCTCTCCTTCCCTATTCTTAACAATAAAATCATGTGCCACCATACTTTTATAATCTCGGTAAACATGAGGCAGCACCTTTTCTTCCTTCTCAAAATGCCTAATAGGTATGTTAAAACGTGCAGCTAGGCATGAAGCATAGATGCCTCCAAAGATGGGGCCCTTGGTACGGTTCAGACTTAACCATTTAGCAATAATGCCGCCCATACTAAAAGTGTTATCACTGTATAAACCGTTGAGTGGAATAATAATATTAGGGATACTAAGGTTTCCACAATTTCCGCGACCAATTAAGCAACGACTAGCAAATAATGCAAAGTAACGTAAAACAGGAAAATGTATGCTAGTGATTCGTGCAACAGAAACCTTCCTTGTTTCCCCTACAGTGATAGTATCAATAAACCCCTCCACATCATCATGATGTGGTTCTTCTGTCTTGCCTCAAATGGGACTAAACAAATCCGACAAAAATCATAAAGTGACATCTCCTTATGCTCATCATATAAATGAAACTCCACTGTAGGTGGCGAGTTCCTAGAATGGAAATGAAAGTTTTGCACAAAGGTATTTGTGACTAAGAGATACTGATCGCATTGGTCGTGGAGGAAAGCGATGAGGCCTGCATTCTTAGCCAATTCATGAAAATCTTCATAATTATCGGCTGCTCTCAAGAAATCATCGGAAGATCATTCACACGCCCGAATCTCCGCGGTGCGCGGCTAATTATACTTAGGCCTCGGTGCCTTTTACTTCGAGCTTTGGCTCGATGAGCCCCTCAATAGTCTCCTCATCATTTTCTCCATGGGGATATGCACATCCCCAATAATAAGAATGTCATATTTCTTCTTGACAGTAGGAAGAGGAAATTCAAAACCTCCAAATATAATCGATGGAATTTTTCCAATAGAGTTGATACTATGAACTTGAGGTTGTTTCCTCGGGAAGTGTACCGTATGCTCATTACGATTAACATGAAAAGTGACATTGCCTTTAGTGCAATCAATAACAGCCACTGCAGTATTCAAAAAGGGTCTTCCAAGAATAATAGACATACTATCGTCCTCGGGAATATCAACAATAACAAAGTCCGTTAAAATAGTAATGTTTGCAACTACAATAGGCACATCCTCACAAATACCGATAGGTATAGCAGTTGATTTATCAGCCATTTGCAAAGATATTTCAGTAGTTGTCAACTTATTCAAATCAAGTCTACGATATAAAGAAAGAGGCATAAAACTAACACCGGCTCCAAGATCACATAAAGCAGTTTTAACATAGTTTCTTTTAATAGAGCACGGTAGAGTGGATACTCCTGGATCTCCAAGTTTCTTTGGTATTCCACCCTTAAAAGTATAATTAGCAAGCATGATGCAAATTTCAGCTTCCAATATCTTTCTTTTATTTGTAATAATATCTTTCATGTACTTAGCATAAGGATTGGTTTTGAGCATATCAGTTAATCGCATACACAAAAAGATAGGTCTAATCATTTCAGCAAAGCGCTCAAAATCCTCATCATCCTTTTTCTTGGATGGTTTGGGAGGAAAACGCATGGGTTTCTGAACCCAAGGTTCTGTTTCTTTACCATGTGTCCTACCAACAAAGTCTTTCTTATCATAACGTTGATTCTTTGATTGTGGGTTATCAAGATCAACAGCAGGTTCATTTTCTATATCATTAGCATTACTAGGTTGAGCATCATCATGAACATTATTATTAACATTATCACTAGTTTCAGGTTCATTACCAGATTGAGGTTCAACATCAGAAATAGAAATATCATTTGGATTCTCAGGTGTTTCAGTAATAGGTTCACTAGAAGCATGCAAAGTCCTATCATTTTTCTTTTTCATCTTTTTAGAAGGACTAGGTGTATCTATATTATTTCTCTGAGAATCTTGCTCAATTCTCATAGGGTGGCCTTCAGGATACAAAGGTTCCTGAGTTATTCTACCAGTTCTAGTAGCCACTCTAATTGCATTATCATTATTTTTATTATTCACTTCATTGAGAAAATCATTTTGAGCTTTAAGTACTTGTTATACTTGAGTGGTAACCATAAAAGCATGTTTACTAATAAGTTTAAGTTCACCTTTAACATTATCCATATAATCACCCAAGTGTTCAAGCATATTTGAATTGTATTTCAATTGTCTGCCAAAATAAGCATTAAAGTCTTCTTGCCTAGCCATAAATTTATCAAACTCATCTAAGCATGCGCTAGCAAACTTTGTAAATGGGATTTCAGCTTTATCATATCTCTAGAGGGAATTTACCTTTACTACCTGTGTCGGGTTATCAAGACCATGAGTTTCTTAAATAGGAGAGGGATCTGGATTATATGTTTCTTCAACAGGCGGTAAATTAAGACCATGTAATTCTTCAATAGGAGGTAAATTCTTAACATCTTCAGCTTTAATACTTTTTCTTTCATATATTTCTTTGCCTCTTGCATATCTTCAGGACTGAGAAATAGAATACCCCTCTTCTTCGGAGTTGGTTTAGGAATAGGCTCAGGAATTGGCTCCGGAGGTGTCCAATTATTTTCATTTGTCAACATATTATTCAATAGAATTTCAGCTTCATCCGGTGTTGTTTCCGTGAAAACAGAACCAGCACATCTATATAGGTAATCTCTGGAGGCATCGGTTAGTCCATTCTAGAAGATATCTAGTATTTCATTTTTCTTAAGAGGATGATCAGGCAAAGCATTAAGTAATTGGAGAAGCCTCCCCCAAGCTTGTGGGAGACTCTCTTCTTCAATTTGCACAAAATTATATATATCCCTTAAAGCAGCTTGTTTCTTATGAGAAGGGAAATATTTAGCAGAGAACTAATAAATCATATCCTAGGGACTACGCACACAACCAGGATCAAGAGAATTAAACCATATCTTAGCATCACCCTTTAATGAGAACGGAAATATTTTGAGGATGTAAAAGTAAGGAGTTCTCTCATCTTTAGTGAACAGGGTGGCTATATCATTCAATTTAGTAAGATGTGCCACAACAGTTTCAGATTCATAACCATGAAAAGGATCAGAGTCAACCAAAGTAATTATATCAGGATCAATAGAGAATTCATAATCCTTATCAGTAACACAAATAGGTGAAGTAGCAAAACCAGGGTGAGGTTTCATTCTGGCACTTAGAGATTGCCTACTCCATTTAGCTAATAACCTTTTTAGTTCATTTCTATTTTTGCAAGATAAAATACTGAAAGAAGCTTCTTGATCAAAAACATAACCCTTAGGAATAACAAGTGATTCTTCATCATCACTTTCATCAGTATCATCAGATTCAATATTTTCAATTTCTCTAGCCCTAGCAATTTGTTCATCAAGAAAATCACTAAGTGGCACAGTAGTATCAGGCATAGAGGTAGTTTCATCATAAGTATCATGCATAGCACAAGTGGCATCATCAATGACATGCGACATATCAGAACGAATAGTAGAAGCAGGTGTAGGTGTCGCAAACTTACTCATAACAGAAGGTGAATCAAGTGCAGAGCTAGATGGCAGTTCCTTACCTCCCCTCGTAGTTGAGGGATAGATCTTGGTTTTTGGATCTCTTAAGTTCTTCATAATGATAAGCAGATATATATCCCAAGTGACTCAAAGAATAGAGCTATGCTCCCCGACAACGGCACCAGAAAATATTCTTGATAACCCACAAGTATAGGGGATCGCAACAGTTTTCGAGGGTAAAGTATTCAACCCAAATTTATTGATTCAACACAAGGGGAGCCAAAGAATACTCTCAAGTATTAGAAGCTGAGTTGTCAATTTAACCACACCTGGAAACATAATATCTGTAGCAAAGTGTTTAGTAGCAAAGTAATATGATAGTAGTGGTAACGGTAGCAAAAGGTAATAGTAGTAAAAGCAATGTTTTTGGTATTTTGCAGTGATGATAGCAATAGCAAGGGGAAAGTAAATAAGCGAAGAACAATATATGGAAAGCTCATAGGAAATGGATCAGTGATGGATAATTATGCCGGAAGCGGTTCATCATGTAACAATCATAACCTAGGGTGACACAGAACCAGCTCCAGTTCATTGATATAATGTAGGCATGTATTCCGAACATAGTCATACATGCTTATGGAAAAGAACTTGCATGACATCTTTTGTCCTACCATCCTGTGGCAGCGGGGTCCTTACGGAAACTAAGGGATATTAAGGCCTCCTTTTAATAGAGAACCGGAACAAAGCATTAACACATAGTGAGTACATGAACTCCTCAAACTACGGTCATCACCGGTAAGTATCCCGATTATTGTCACTTCGGGGTTATCGGATCATAACACATAATAGGTGACTATGGACTTGCAAGATAGGATCAAGAACACTCATATATTGATGAAACAATAATAGGTTCAGATCTGAAATCATGGCACTCAGGTCCTAGTGACAAGCATTAAGCATAGCAAAGTCATAGCAACATCAATCTTAGAACATAGTGGATACTAGGGATCAAACCCTAACAAAACTAACTCGATTACATGATAGATCCCATCCAACCCATCACGGTCCAGCAAGCCTATGATGGAATTACTCACGCACGGCGGTGAGCATCATGAAATTGATGATGGAGGATGGTTGATGATGATGATGGTGACGGATTCCCCTCTCCGGAGCCCCGAACGGACTCCAGATCAGCCCTCCCGAGAGGTTTTAGGGCTTGGCGGCGGCTCCGTATCATAAAACGCGATAATTTCTTCTCTCCCATTTTTTTCTCCCCGAAACTGAATATATGGAGTTGGAGTTGGAGTCGAAGAGGCAACAGGGGCCCCATGAGGTAGGGGGGCGCGCCCTAGGGGGGAATGCGCGCCCCCACCCCCGTGGAGAGGTGGTGGCCCCCTGGCCTTCATCTTTTGGAGGTATTTTTCATATTTTATGAAAAGTGGCTTTGTGAAGTTTCAGGTCATTCCGAGAACGTTTGCTCCTGCACATAAGTAACACCATGGTAATTCTGCTAAAAACAGCGTTAGTCCGGGTTAGTTCCATTCAAATCATGCAAGTTAGAGTCCAAAACAAGGGAAAAAGTGTTTGGAAAAGTAGATACGTTGGAGACGTATCAGGGGAAAAGGATCGGGTGCTCAAAGTGGTTCAGAAGAGAGACTCAACGGGCTCGGAGGCGCAGTGAGGTGAGCACAAGGTCATTGACGATCTCACGTCCGGAGGTTGAAGAAGAGGTCGGGGAAGCTGTTGCGGGGCGCGTCCGGTCATGTGGAATGACGGAGACAGCGTAGATGTCAACGTCAGAGGTTCTTCGCACGTCGGAGATACGTGTGGTGGCCAGTGGCTGTGGTTGTGCTCGTCGGCGCGTTGCGAGGCGCTCGGTGGCTGCGCTCATGAGGGAGCAGAGGAGGGGGAGGGGGTCCTGGGAGAGAGAGGAGAGTTGCAGGGGGTCGAGGGAGAGTGTGTGGCACCCTCGGGAGCCTCCAACGGCGAGCAGGTGAGCAGGAGGTGGCCGGCGCATGCCGGCGCGTGGCGGGCACACGCCCTCCTGCCCACTGGTAGGAGGTGGAATACAATTGGCCCAGGTAGGCTTTCCTCTCTCTCTTTTATTCTGTTTGTTTCTGTTTTCTATTTTTGAAGTTTGTTTTGAATTTGGTTTTCTAACCAAATTATTTTACAGCTTCTGGAAATTAATGTGGATGCAATATGGTTTATCCTAGAGCTCCAGAAAATGTTTCAGAATCATTGGAGAAAAAATATTTATATTATTTATTTGCTCAAACTCAAATACATTATGAGTTAAATCGAAAATCCAAAAATGTCCTAGAACTAAATTCATAATTTTTGGCTGAGGTTTCTACCTTAACCAAAAATCATAAACTTTTCTTGAGGCACTTTGGGTTCATCTAAAATATTTTTAAGTTGAACCTAGTTGAGTTCTTTTGGTGCTAGGGATTCATCACCCCTATTTAAAATTCATTTAAACTTAGACATGATGCATGGATGCAAATACAACTATTGCAGGCAATTATTCTAGGGTTGTGACATGTGGACCCACATCTGATATTCACTGAGGAAATGCCTCTATAGATCGGTGTGAGTTTTAAGATGTCACGCCACCAGAACGAGCCACAGGGGTCAGTAGTATGCGGCACTTTGTTTGTGTAGTATGTAGACCAAATGAGGTCTACCCATGGAAGATCTAGGTGGTTATAGAACTTCTGTAGGTATTTCATGAGGAGGGCATCAATTTGAGTCTTGATATCAATAACACCAAGGCCCCCCAATCCTTCGGTCTACAAACCATCGCCCAAGAAGCAAGGGAGTTGCATTTGTCACCCTCATCCGTCTTTTTTGTCCAGAGGCTTTTCCTTCTGATTTTGTCTAGTAACTCTATGATCTTGGGGGCAGTCTCATGGTGCACGGAGCAAAAATGATGAGGGAAGTGATGACTTAGTTGAGCAACGATAATTTCCCTCCATATGAGATCATAGATAATGTGGCAGAGAGTCTCCTTTCCACAGTGCAAACCAAGGGCATTAGGTCCTAGACAGTAGGGTTCGTGGTGCCCAAAGTTAGGCCAAGATAGGTAAATGGCATTTTGCCTATAGTGCATCCAAAGATTTGTGCAATGTCTTGTGTCAGCACCTGGTGACAATTGATGGGTATTAAAGTTGACTTGTGGAAGTTTATCTTTATCCCAATGGAACTGGCATAATCAGTCAAAATGCGTTTCATGAGGATAGCTTTGTCCCGAGAGGCCGGAAGAAGCACTATTGTGTCGTCCGCGTATTGGATAATGGGGTAATACTTCTGGTGCGGGTTTGCAAATGGTAGTTTGACGCACATCATGGTTGAATGCATCATTAATTGCTGCTTGGAGAAGGTCAGCAGCAAGGACAAAGATTAGTGGGGACAGCGGATCGCCTTGTCACACGCCACATTTGCACTGAAATTGACGACCTAGAACATCATTTAAGAGAATTGATGACTTGGCTGAAGAGAGAATGGACTTGATCCATCCTAGCCATTTATCATTAGAGCCCATGTGCCTCATGATGTCTAACACAGCCTCGTGTTCGATAGTGTCAAATGCTTTTGCAAAGTACAACCTGAGGAGGACGCTCGATTTTTTGGAAGCTTGGCATTGGTATATATATTCGAACGCCCAGGAAAGATAGTCTTGGATTGATCTCTTTTTCAGAAAACCATATTGATTTTGATGAATAATTTTCAGGATCAATTTTTGCAGACGGTTGGCAAGAAGCTTCGTTATGACCTTAAGACAACAGTTTAGCAAAGTGATCGGTCTGAAGTCATTAATAGTTTCTGGCAAGGTGATTTTGGGGATTAGAGTAATATATCCATCGTTGATGCTTTCAAGATTGAGTCCTCCTTCAAATAATTGATCACAAAGAACATAGAAATCTTCTTTGATTATGGGCCTACACGTCTTTAGGAATGATCCATTAAGGCCATCAGGCCCCGGTGCACGGTCAGCTGGCATTTCCTTGATAACAAGATCAATTTCTTACCTAGTAAAAGGCACCGTGAGCTCTTCCAATCCTTCATCTTTTTTGATGATGTTTTGTAGATTGAATTTCATGTGATGTTTAGAGGACATCCCCAACCTTTGCTTGAAAGCTTCAAAGAGCACCGGTTCTTTAGCTGCATGATCCTCCAGAGTGGTGCCATCAGGTAAGGTTAGGGAGACAATGTTATTTCTTCTGTATCTTTTTGATGCCATGGCTTGAAAAAAATAGAATTTTGACCCCCAAAACGCACCCAACTGATGGTGCAACGCTTTTTCCAGTATTGCTGCTGCTAGGATAGCAGGCGGAGCAGATGTCTTTTAAGAATAATTCTGAAATTCTCCTCGGGTGTGGTGAGAGGTCGTTTGTCTTCAATCTCATCTAAATGAGAAAGCACTTTATTTGAGTTGGCAGTGGCAATAGATAAGCATGAGATAGTTTAGTTCCAAGCTTCGAGGTTGTGCCTTAATGTTTTCAATTTCCTGCAAAGAATAGTTGCACTATTTGTAGCTCTAACCGGTTTTTCCCAAGCAGTTTTAACCACCTCCATAAACCCCAGATGTTGTTACCAATAGGATTCAAATCGAATTTTTTTGCTTCGTGGGATTGAGGTTTCAATATTGATCACACAAGGGATATGATCGGACAATGGCTTACCCAGTGGTTTAACAGTTTTATGAGGGTATGAGTGTGTCCAATTTTGCGATGTGAAGAACTAGTCCAGTTGTTCTAGGAGGGGATCATTCTGCATGTTGCTCCACATGAATGTGCGGCCCTTGATCGGTAGTTCAATGAGGCATTGTGTACGGATGAAGTCATTGAAGGTGATCATGTCCATAATATTACCCCCAGGTTTATTGCGGTTTTTTGGACTTCTCATATAGTTAAAATCTCCAACAAGTAGCCAATCATCAGAGGCTGGGATATTCTGGCTAAATAACCAATTTGTGTATGTGATTCTAGGATCACCTTGAAATGGCCCATAGATGTTGACTAAGGTCCAAGATTGCGCCGACTGAGTGGATTGAAATTTAATTACAAGGGCAAAATCTTCTGAAGCAATGAAAGTACCAGTAAAGAACGAGCTATTCCAGATAGTAGCAATGCCACCAGAAGCCCCATGAGACGGAATAAAAGCAAATTTATCAAAATGACGAGGGCAACAAGATTTAACAAAAGTATTATCCTTCATTTTCTTTTTGGTTTCTTGCAAACAGATGACTGCACATCCACTAGTAGACACTGCACATCAGAACTTAAACCACGGATGTTCCAAAAGAGTACATTCCAATTAACCAAAAGGTTCATGAGAAAAGCAAGCTAAGAAAATTAAGCAGAGGTGGCCGAAGAACCCTCGGCCGTGGACGCCAGCAAAGCTTCTTCAGGAAGTTCTTCGGCCGGGATTGCACACTGTGTAGTACCCACCTACTGAATGATAGCAATTAGAGTAGGAGGAGGCATGCCATCTTCCCGGAGTTCAGTGATGATCACAGTCGAAGGCGCAGCTGGAGTGACACGTGGCTTCACTTTGGAGGGCTTGTGCTTAGTGTCAGAGGTAGATGGTATATTGAAGCCGTCATACTTGTTGGAACGAGCACTACTGCGTAGACAAATTGCACACTCTGGAACGACAGATTTACCACGATGGGTAGTGCCACCAGGTTCAGCTGCCGGATCTGGATAGAGGTTACAATGGACTGCTTAGTCTGAACCTATTCATCAGTACCATCAGACGGGAGAAGTTGCAGCAAATTGGTTTCAGCAGCAGAAACATGATCAGACTGAACATTATCCAATTCCCACCTTTGTGTGGTAGCAACAGAAGCCCATCAGAGTGCAAAATAATATGATCCACAGAGAGAACAAAGGATTCAGAGCTTCAAGAAACTTCCACCTGCATTTCCACATTGTTTCTACACCCAAACCCTGCACTCCAGGGGCAAAAGGTGGCCAACGTCGGCTTGATAGCATTCCAAATAAGGCTGGTGATCTGCCTAGATGGAGAGAAATTAGTGAAGAGCATGGAAGAAACCATATTACCTTGACCAGACATGGACATGTGCAAACCAGCATTATCAATCGAAAGATTGATATTCAGGGATTGAGTCATCAACTTGTGGAACCATGGCCTGATTGGTGGAGCTGGGAACAGCATTCTGACCCTTCCAAAGAGCATTGAGGAGGTTAACAGGCACCAGAACAAAACCATCTGAGCTGGAACAGGAATCAGTACTACTGGGCACGGAGATTTAGTCGTTCCAAGCCATAGCTGGGTTATCCTGCAAGTTATTCTCAGGTAAGATGCCATCAATGGCGTGGAGCCCTTCATTAGCAAGCCAAGCTTTGAAATTGTAAACGGCCGGTGGAATAGCAGGTGGGCGAATAGGCCATTCACCCCAATTCGTATGAAACTGAACATCATCAGCCTGATCAATCACTACATTATCATCAACATTACCTTGGTTGTTGTTACCAGCAGTGACATTCTACGCCAACCAGTTGTGGAGCTGCATCTGGTACAGCTGCTCTGCATTCATGCCTTCCCCATGCAGAGCGTGTGGAACCCCATCTACCGTTGCGGGGTCTTCACCGGCCGGCGGCACCTCAGGAAGGTGAGCATTCCAATCACTGCTCTGTAACATTGTCACCGCTATAGTCTAGTTCTGACGAGCACCACCAAGCTGCCTAATAACTAAACTCTCAGGAACTAGTCGAAGGTGAATAACTCGAGCCTTGATAAGAACAAATCTCATGTCTCCCCTAGGGTTATTCCACTCCACAGGACACCCAAATTTATCTACTGATTTGTGGATATAGTGTTGGGTCTGATAGTCATAGGGCAAACCAATGTAAAGTATCCAAACTTCCAGCCCAAAAGTGGTGGATCCCATATTAAGAGCCACATCATGAGGAACAAAAGAAAGAATAGTGTGTTCATCATCTTGGAGTTCATCATGTTCAAAGGTGGTTCCCACAATAGTATCTCTAATCACCGAGTTCTCAAAACCAAAGATACCAATACCCATAGGATGATCCTCTATCTCAGTGGGGAAGAAATCCGACTCATGAAGCAAACCTTGGATCGTGTTGCGGAGGCCCTCTCTCTGGTGGAACGGGATGAACCTGTTGGCTTCAGCAATCGTCAAGAAATCATGGCGGAGCGGGGGGATGGCGCAGACCACCATATCGTCCCGTACCTTAGCATCCTCTGGACCCAGCTCGACCGTCATGCCATGTGGGATGTAGAGGATGACGTTGACGAGGAAGTTCGCCATGGGAAGCGACTACGATGGTGGTGGAGGTGGCGGAGGTTGTCGGCGTACTGGGAACCAGGGTACCCAGACTTGCCTATCTGCGGCCCACGTCACGTTCTTGGTACAGCCTGGTAGGGCCCAGCTGATCGACCAGCTGCTCAAGACCCTCGCGAGGGGGCCATCCCTAGCAAGGAGAACGACCAAGACCTCCTCAGGGAGCAGCCTCACCTAGGCTGCTCCAGAGGGGCAACCAAGACCTCTCCCAAGAGTGGCCTCAGCTAGGCTGCTTCGGGAGGGCGGAGATCTCAAGGCAAGGGCTGCCTCAGGAGGAGGCAGTGACGCAAGCCATGAAGAACCATGCCAGCGGGCGCCAGCGTGCACCAGCGGGCGCAGTTTCCATATCAGTGCAAAGGTAGGAAGTGGGCTACTTTGGAAAGACGATCGACAACGATGAAGATAGCATTATTCCCTCTCTTGGTCCTGGGAAACCCAGTAATGAAATCCATACTGATTTTATCCCATTTCCATTCAGGAATAGCCAAAGGTTGAAGGGTGCCAGCAGGCCATTGATGCTCTACTTTAACACGACGACAAACGTCGCAGTTAGCAATGTATTGAGAAATTTCTCTCTTCATCCTAGTCCACCAAAACCTCTGGCGTAGGTCTTGATACATCTTAGTACTACCGGGATGAATGGTGAGAGGGGATTCATGAGCTTCCTTAAGGATCAGTTGTCGTAGTTGTTGTTTCTTGGGAACCACTAGGCGGTTCTCAAAGAAGACAACACCTTGATCATTCATAGAGAAACACGTAGTAGCTCCGCTAGCAATGTTCTGTTTGATCCGAGATATTCCCTTGTCATACTGCTGGGCGGTTATGATCTGATCCATAAGGGTCGGTTTCACCACCAAGGTAGATACGAATCCCTGAGGAATAATGTGAAGATTAAGCTTCCGAAATTCCTCATGGAGAAGTGGTTGACCTTGTTGTAACATCAAGTTGTTACAATAAGATTTACGACTTAGCGCATCAGCCATGACTATGGCTTTGCCCGGGGTGTAAGTTATTCCTAAGTCGTAATCCGAGATCAACTCGACCCAGCGTCTTTGCCTGAGATTCAAATCCGGTTGGGTGAAGATATATTTCAAACTTTGGTGATCAGTGAAGATCTCGCATCGATTACCGAGAAGATAATGTCGCCAAGTTTTAAGTGCATGGACTACAGCTGCGAGCTCTAGATCATGTGTGGGATAGTTTTCCTCATGTGGGTGTAATTGCCGTGAAGCATAGGCAATTACCTGACGATCTTGCATGAGAGTGCGGCTACGTCGATGGTGCGGCGGCAGGGCGTCGGCCATGGCGGGAGAGAGCGAGGGAGAGAGGCAGGGGGGAGAGTGGATGTGTCCAGGCGGTCGGGGCGACGACGTGGGGCTCGCCCAAGTGTCCACGGGCGCGAGCGGCAAGCAGGTGGCATGGTGGTGAGCTCTCGCGCGCCGGCATCACCTCCCTGCCTGCCTGGTAGGGACGAAGCAGCTGGTTGGCACGGGCCAGCACAATGCTGGGCCGCCAGGTGGGCCGGCTGGTGGCTTTGCCAGGTAAGCCTCTACTCTCTCTCTGCTTTCTGTTTTCCTTCTTATTTATTCCTGTTCTGTGTTTTGAAATAGTAAAAATACTATTTCATTTAGGAAAAACCTGAAAATATTCAGAGGCACATTTGAAAATATTCCCAACAGCCTAAAAATACTTTCAGGATTATTTGGGCATTTTAAAATATTTATAGGATTTAAATTGCCCAAATGCAATTAGTAATGAATTAATCCAATGACCTTATGATGTCCTAGAAAAGTGTGCACCATTTTTGTCAAAGGTTTTAACCTAAGACAAAAAGGGCGGACTTTAGAAGGGCATTTCAGGTTCATTGAAAAAGTTTTTAGTAAACCCTAGTTGTTCCAGGGGGGGTGCTGGGGGGTTCTGTCATCCCCATTTCAGTTTTCTGGGAAAATAAACATGGTGCAACACTCTAATGCATGAACTAGCTAGGGTGTGACAAGCGGTCTCCGGGCTGCACTCAATGCCCGACACTACCAGACATCGACGGCCGGGGGCTCGGGACCGCGAGGACAGGAACCTGGCCCTGCACCCCTGGCCATCAGCTCCCCGCCGTCGCCACCGACGGCTATGGAGCAGGAATGAAGGAGGAACACCCGCCCGCGCGTGCAATCGCATGGGCTGGCGCGCAGGCGGGGCGCTCCTAGACACTGCCCTGCGAGAGACGATGCCCGCCGTGACTAGCAACACTTCACCATGGTCTCAGGATGCCTAGGGGCACCCTAGGCCTCGTTCGAAGACAGAAAGGGAGAGAAGGCCCAGGACGGTCCCTCGTCCCCTCACGCGTGACCCGTCGCGCACGAGCCCGCCCTGGATTTCGCCAGGGGCTCACCGGCGGCGGGTATGATGCGCGTGGGGAGGGGCCTCCTCTCCCCGCTCTCAAAGCTCAAGATGCCGCACCTCCCGGCGTCCCATCCCTCGGGCTGTGGAGGGTACATCGGGGGGCGGTACGGCAGCCCGTCCTATGCAAGTCAGGAGGGCCCAAGACCGAGGCTTCATCCCCCACTCGCGTGACACCGTACCCTCTGGGTGTTTCCCTGATTAGGAGGGCTCAGGGGCCATTAGGAGCATGAGCGGGGCGGGGTCTCCCTCGCACCTCAGGACGCCATGCTTCCGGGCGATGTTAGCCCCTCAGGGCGAAGCATGCCCGGAGGTCGCGTAAGCGGTGTCCCTGGTGCTCAGCAGGGGGGCCTCTAGCTATGGTATCATCCCCCCACTATGCGCAGTGTCCCACCTCATGAATGCCGCCTTCGGGTGGGCCCATGGCGGGAGCGGACTAGTGCGGGACGGGGTCCTCAAGTGAAGGGGCGGGCACGTCAGAAGATCTCCGCTCGTGACACTCAAGTAATAATGAGTGGGGCTGGACATGCCCTGGAGTCGCCTGAGCGCCGCCCTGGGGCCTCATGGGGGCTCCCACCCACGTCCTAGTGGAAGTACCATGCTCCACGCTGGCCACCGACACTGCCCTCCAATGGCTATGCCCACATCAACCGGTGGTAGCCCTACCCTCCGCGCTGGGGAGAAGACTGAAGACCTGCTCAGGGGCCGGACGTGGTCCCCCTCCTTTTTGCCATTCTCCCTTGCCTCTTTTGTATATGTCTTCTAGAGCCGAGCTTGCGGCTGCGCGTTTTGTCTTTGAATAAAGGGGGGAAGTTTCTCGTTCATGTTTTGCTGAGTTCTTTCGCTCTTTTCGTTCTCAGCCCCCCTTTGGCTAAAGCTGTCCGCAGCCGCGACCCGCCGGATCGCCCCTCGCGAGCAGGGGCCAGGGCGCAGTGTGCACGTCTTGTCTGGCCCACGGCCGGACCGTCAATCCTCCCGCACTAGTCGCAAGTACTCGCGAGACGCGCTCAAACAGGGTCGGCAGGCACTCCCTCAGAAACACAACGTAGGCTGAGGCCCCGGCGTCAGGAGCGGACGTCACAAGGGAGTCCTCAAATCCATCCTTACATCGTCAAAAGCTCAAATTACATAACGTTCATCTTTACTGGCTCTAGGGCCACAATCCAAAAACTTTTATGAAAAGAGCAGGACTGGGCTAAGCGTCGGCTCCATCCACAAGACCGCCAGCGTCGTCCTCAGACGCTGGTGCATCCTCAACCGCCGGAACAAGCTCCATCACCAACACCTCCACGTGGTCACTCACCCATGCCTCCACGTCGCCAACAACCACATAGGGCACCGGCTCCAGCAGGACCCTGAAGTCGGAGCGCTGGTCAAGGCGAAGTAGAGTCCCGAAGATGCGCGCGACCTCGCGCCGAAGAACGTCGTGGCTTTGCTCCTCGACAAGCTGCCGCACCGTCGTAACCTGGCCCTTAAGACGATCAACCACTTCGCTGAAGAACTTGAGGTAGCAGGCGTCATCAGCTGTCAGGGGATCGTCGACCCCTGAACCAAGGAGCTAATGCAAGGCTCCATTGACCCTGTTCCCCAAGGCTGTGACCATCTCCGAGTGGACCCTTCGCATCCCACGAGCATGGGCGGCTTCAGGAGGGCTCAAGGCTGCGGAGGCAGAGATGTCCTCCACCCGCTGGTAAAAGCGGGACAACTCTGCCCTCGCGGCAACGCTGGCCTTCTCGGATGCTTGTTCGCGGTGCTCGGCCGTCGTGCAAGCCTCCTTCGATGCCCGTGCACGATGTTCAGAGGCAGAGTGAGCCATCTCCGACGCCTGCAGACGACGCTTGGAGCCCGCCAGCTGCCCCTCGAGGGCGGCGATCTTCTTCTTCAGCTCATTGCCCTTCTCGACAAAGCGACTCTCGTGGAGTTCCCGCTTCCCGCGATAGTCTTCCTATAAAACCAAGATCTCCAGGGCGGCCTTGGCCTCTCGGCCGTCTAGCTCGACCTTGGCCTTGGCCACCTGGCGCTCCATCATCTCCAGGCGCTCGCGCTCCATGCCCAGCTCCATCGCTTCAAGAGTCAGCGCCTCCTCCCGTGCTAAGAGGCCAGCAGGGCCGTCGCCAGCCATAGTCATGGCAAGGGCGGCCATCCGAGCTTGCACCTGGCGCTCGAGGGCCGCGCTCAAGGCTTTGAGCTTGCGTTCATGATCCTCGGCTGCCACCCGGCGATGATCAGCATCTCGGGCTTCCTCCAAAGCATAGTTGCGCGCTTTGTAAACGATGGCCAGGGACGCCTCCGCTTTCTCCACGATGGCCTCATGCTGCCGCCGGCTCAGGTTGACAGCAGTCTTCAGCTTGCGCCACTCCTCTGAGAGGCGCAGGTCCTAAGCTCCGATGCGCTTGTCCACCTCGGCAACCTCATCCCCGAGGCGCCTCAAGACATCCGACGCCTCCCGTAGTAGGCCCTGGTGGACCACGCTCCAATCCTGCGCAGGATCCAGAAAACGACTGGGCCCATCTACGACATCAGGGCTGTCAAGAGGAGGCTCCTCCACGCCCTCAGCATGGGCCCGGGTGCTGGCCTCAGGAGCGAGGGTGCCTCCAACGAGAGGGGAAGACGTAGGCCAGGCATGCGGGTAGCGTCCAGGGCCACTCCAAGGGCCTGCTGGTCCACAATAAAGGCAAGCCCTGGGCCCCGAGGCGAGCTCCTAGGGGGCCAGAGGCAGCCTTGCCCCAGGAGCACTCAGGGGCTGTGAGCACGGTTCACAAATGAAAGTCCCGGCACGAGCTCCGCCGAGGGCTTGGCGTGGTCCGAAGGGCGGGCACAGTCAGAAATACCTACGGGCCCTGCAGAACGGCCCTGAGGTGGGCTCGCGGTCGCCGCGGAGGGGGCCCTAACGAGCAAGGAATCAGGAAGGCCTCATCAAAAGGGGTCAAGGAAACTGAGAGCACATACCTGCTCAACATCGCCCGCTTCGTCCTCTTCAGAGCCCTTGGGGCTGGGCCACAACTACTCCGCATCTACCGCCTCACTACTAGGAAAAGGCCTACTAATGGCGCACCTAATTTGGCCATTAATGGCGCATTAGTGGTGCGCCATTAGTAGCACACCATTAGTATATTTTACTAATGGCGCACCACAGGTGCGCCATTAGTATCTGGTATACTAATGGCGCACCCCGGATGCGCCATTAGTATATACAATAGTGCGCCATTAGTATGCCTCCCAGGGGGCCATGTATACCCAGGTGCTTTGGCATACTAATGGCGCACGACAGCAAGATGCGCCATTAGTAACTTCGGCATACTAATGGCGCACTCTTTAATGATGCGCCATAAGTATCCTTTGGCATACTAATGGCGCACTATGATGTGATGCGCCATTAGTATGAATATTAGTTTTTTTTAATTTTCTGTTTTTTGCACAGGTTACAAAATGTATAATTGGACAAATATAGACAGCACACATCAACAACAGATTCATCGAATACAATAGAAGATTAGTCTCTGAATACAATTCATCATTTTAGTCTCCGAATACAAGTCATCATATTAGTCTCCGAATTGAAAATACCGAACAAAGATAGAACATTATATTACAAGTCTCGAGACCGCGAGTTTGTCTTCACATTACAAGTCGATATCGATCATCTAAACTACCATCACATAGAAGAGAGCTGCGGTCATCACGATGAGCATCATCACGATGAAACTCGTCTTCATCCGGTTCCTCCAACGCTCCCTCCCCTCTCCCGCTAGATAGCGGGCGTATCTATATTTGGCCTCGGCCCTAGTGGCGTACCCTTTGTAACTGTTACCGCTGAATCGGTGAACCTGTCTCCGACACTCCTCCCAGTCGTCGTAGACTCCGGGAACCTTACCCTTGTACACGACATACCACGACATCGCTATGCAGTAGCCAAACGAAACGTTAGTACCAATTCACAGACAATACATAAGCAATATATAAGTATGCAACAGAACGATCGGAAGAGAAAAGCAAGACATTAATAGCATCGATTACATCTTAACTTGAACGACTCCCGAAACCAAAGAGACATACTACAAGTTCATTAAAGTTTAATTACAACATGAGACTCAAGGGACCGGAGCATGGATGAAGCCGCCGGCTATCGTGGGAGTCATGAAAGAACGGGCGTTGTCAGCCTGCATTTGTAGGATTGTGTCGATGTCACTGTTGGATAGTTGATTTCTGAGGTAGAACTGCCCCGCGGTACGAAGGACATCTTGATGGATGATTTCCACAAACTCCAACTGGATGCGAAAGAATTCTTGTCTGATGTCCGCGTCCTGGATTGCCGACACGCTCGCGGCCCAATCTTTGAGTCTACTCGGTAGCAGAAGTTGATGATGGTCCCGTACAATCGCCCGCATGTGATGGATGGCGTAGTAGGCACCCTTCTAACCGCCAGGCGGCTGCTTGACGCAGCAGAACATCGTATTGTGGGAGAACATGTGCTTGCCGTACTTACGAATAGGCCTGGTGAAGGTGCCTCCAGATTTGACGTAGCCGGGGAGAACATCATCAAGAACCTTCTTGACATTTGTGTAGTCTACGTTCGACTAACGGTCCGGGTCGAAATACGTGGCCATGCAATATTTCGGGCTTAGGAGGATGAGCGTGCAACGTGTGTCACTGCAGAAAACACGGAATGTTAAAAGAAAAATGATCGAAATCTAAGAATTCATATGTTACGGGGCGGTTGAGGGGAGGACTTACTCGGGAAAGTAAGGCACGAGGAAGTTATCCTTATCTTGGTTTGCCAGAATGACGCCTTCGAGGTAAGAACTCGCGACTTGCCGGTCCCCAACGCTGCCCAAGATCTTGGCACGCATGTAGAAGGGGTCGACTATCACGATGTCCGATGGAGTTATCCACAAAGCCCTTGCCCTCTGGCACCTTGGCCGCGAAAACCGAGTATGCCACATCCTTCTCTCCGAGACGCCGCTTCTCCAAAGAAAGAACACTGTCATGCAGACTCCGCATAGCACCGGTTGCAGCATCGAGCATATTTCTCGGTAGCATCGGCCTACCCGCCACATGCACCCTCCTCGAGATATCCTCAGGTGAAGGTGGCCCGTCCTGAGCACGGATCATACTCGGTGCCGGCTGGCCCGCACCCTTGTTAGTCTTTCTTTTGCGTGCCTTCTTCTTCTCCTGTAATGGGACCGAGTTCTGCTCACAGACCGCCTTCTTGAGTGTGTTGGGGCTGATCATATTTCGCACCTCGCCTATCTGAGGCTCGGTGAAGTCGGCAGCTGGAGGCGTCTCTTGAGAGCTGAACTGCAGACGATGCCTGTTGCAACTTGGCTTCTCCGCGGTACCAGCTAGATCGCGCACGTCTTTTGTTGGGTTGGGTTCTTGAGAAGGAGGCCCCATGAAGTCGCCACCGTACCCATGATCGGCAAAGTACTGATCGACGTTGGCAAATGTATCACCGTCGTCGTCGTTCTGATCCTATGCCATATGCATGTTTGGATCCAGTGGCATACGGATGTCCGGCACCGTTGCGGCGGTCTTTCCATGGGGCCGACTTGGCGCCGGCACGACTGGCGGTGTTGTCTTTGGGGTGGTGTCCCCCGCCCCCAAACGAATCTGGCTCTTCGGCCAAAGCAGGGGCCAGCTTAGGCAGGCGCTGAGGGTCATCACGTCATCATCGTCGGCCCCGACGGGTCGAATCGGAGGTAACAGCTCGTCGCAGCCTGGCAGCACCCGAACCAGTTGAACCCTAAACAAGTTGGGTGGCATCTGGGTACCGTGGAACAAGGGGTTGCCCGGTTGAACGATTTTGCCCTTGGCGACATCGACCAACTCGTTGTTCACGAAGTGCAGGAGAGTGCACGGAACGTCGGCGGCGCCCTGCGAAAACATGTAGGGCATCAGGGATGCCCAGTCAAAGGCAAGGAGATGATGTCCTCGGCCGAGAGAGGCTTAATTAGTTACCGTGATGATGGCGTCGAGCTCGGCTAATGTCAAGGCACCGCCAACGGCGGGCGTGCAGTTGACGGAGGGGCCGCTTGCTGCAGAGGTGCCGGCCGACGTACACCCGGGTGCATTAAGCTCCCGTGCCGGCGTCGGAGACACCAATGCCGCCTCCGCCAGAGACACCAATGGCCCCGCCATCGTGTTCTGCGAGTTGCTGGCCGTGAAGCAAGGAATTGGGGGCGGCCCCTGTTGGCCGCCCGCAATCCACGCACTAATCCCCTGGATCAAGGTAGGCACAATGGCGGTGATCGTCGCTCCGAGTTGTTGTTGCACTTGCTCTTGGACAATCTCCGGGATCCACGCCACCTGTGCCCTGAGTTCTTGAACCTTGCGCGCCTGGCTTTCCGAGCTGGTCTTTTTCTCCTTTCGCCCACCAGTGTTATAGTATGACGACCATTTTGTCGACAAGCCTTTGCTGGCCACACGACCAGCTGACGTCGGCTTACTGAGCTTATCCTTGTTCTCCATTACATTCAACGCCCTATTTAGAGTGGTGTCCCAAGGGTTGCTCTTAGTTGACCGCGCTACTGCTTTCAGTCGCCTGCGGAAGGAATGTGAACCATTTATAAATTTGGCTTCATTAATTAGAATGCAACCATATGGAGCTAATTACGCGGGGGTGTATTCCTTACCAGAACAAGCTCAAGCGCCCTGGTCTTCGGATCCGTGGTAAGCTCCTTTGTTTTCGGGTCCTTCTTGTACCGGGCCCTGACAAAGTTCCTGGTCTGCTTGTCACCGTATTTATCGAAGAGGGGCGGTAGGCCTTGCTCGGCACGGTCCGCCTCCTCCTTGTCCCATATAGGCTCCGCCACTCTGTAACCGCCGGGACCGAGTGTGTGTTCCCCTAAGTTCAGCTCCCGCATTTCTTTCCCCCACTTACTTGATTCGGAGCTTGCGGTGCTCGAGCAATTGATCTTGAAGTCGTTGTAGTCATCTTCGGTGATCGAAGGATTTTTCTCCTTGATCTTCTCATAACTCTCACCTTTCTCGATCATTCTCTTCACATTGCTTTTCCAAGTAGACACAGCCGTGCTCATCTTCGTGAGGGCAGCATTGTTCACTTTATTCCCTTTGAGGCTTGTGTTTTCAAATTCAGCGGGGAACTTGTATCGTTCGTGCAGCTCGTGAAGAGGAGGTTGCGCAAATTCCCTCGGTCAGGATGCCTGAGGTTCTCGGTGTTGATCGAGACGGTGCTCCGGAGAATGCACCCGAGCTGAAGCAATTACCCATTGACTATTCGTTCGGGCGCCGTTGGATTCCCGTTGGAGTCCACTTCAGTAACTTCCTCCTTGAGGTTGCGGAGCACGGTCGGGCGCCGGTCCTTCCGTTGCCTCTTCGGTTGGCTGCCATCTGTGCGTGCGCCGCCATCATCAGTGGTAGCATCCTCGGCGGCACCATCAGTGGTGGCATCAGTGGGGTCATCCTCGGCGGTACCATCAGTGGTCTCAGGATCGGTGGGGAAGGCGGCGTCCTCATACAAGTGAGGTTGTTCCTCCATCTCCTGGGACAGCTCCCAGAATTTCTTGCCGCCCGAACCCCCGGCCTCATCATTGTTGGCCATATTTCTCTATAAATAGGAACAAAGTTTGGTCAAAAAGTTGGTTATTGTCAAGGAACAAGATCTCTAAGTTGACCAAATAACCTAATTCTCGAGGAATGTCGCCAAAAAGTTGGTTATTGTCAAGGAACAATTGAGAGATGTTTGTGATATTGCCTAGGTGTTTTGGGATAGAACCTGTTAGTGTGTTGTTGCTAAGGTCCAAGTCCACATTCTCAGGGTAACCTAGTTCTTGAGGGGTGTGTCTAGCAAGTTGGTTGCTGCAAAGATACAAGGTTGTGAGTTTGGTCAAATTGCCTATGATGTTTGTGATATTGCCTTGGATCTTGAAGGCACTGTTGCATGATGCAGGGGTGTGTCTAGAAAGTTGGTTACTGCAAAGATACAAGGTTGTAACACTGGGATTTGTGCACAATCTAAGCTAGCTAAGACAGTAGCTTCCTTGCAACCCACAAAAGACAAAGGAAAAGGGGTGAAAAGGGGGAGATGGTTAGCTTTGATGAGCAGGCAACATCTTCCTAACCCCCTTCTTCTTGTCTCCTCTCACTATCTATCTCACACACATGGCAAGCAAGGGTGTCTGAGTGTGTGAATAAAATACTAAACTAATCCAACCACTAAAGCAAATTAATTTTTATTTCGGTTGAGAATCGGGCACCTTCTAGGTCAAGAAAATTGGGCATGACCTTTGCTAATTTTCTTGACCTAGGAGTGCCCCATTTCTCAACCGAAACGGAAATTAATCAACATTTCAAGAGAAAGGGGTTATTTTAGAAGATCACAAGTAGTAGCAGCATCACTTGACAAAATCACAACTAGCACCAGCAACTCGTAGATAGCAGCAGCAGCATCACTTGACAAGTTTCAGACCACATAAATAGCACAAGTGACATGAAAATTCACTTGTAGTGTACTGATAGCACAAGTGACATGAAAATTCCTTTTACTGTCAAAAAACTACTAATAGCACAAGTGACATGAAAATTCAGGAGTAGGAGATCACAAAGGCCATGTCATGCTTGGCAATATCTGTTTACTGAAACTAAATGAACATTTTACTGTCAATCAAAATGTTTTACATATCCTGCAGACAAGTGCAACCACCGGTAGAGGAGTTTCAGCTGTTTCTTTGACCATTTTACTGTCATCACTTACTGAACCTTTTACATATGCACAGGTTTTAGCTAATTTGAACATTTCACAAGGAATGCCATCACTTACTGAGTGATTTGAGTGAAATGCACTTGCAACCAAAAGGCCAAAAGGCAGGCCGGTTTGCTCTTCTATGAAAATGGCACACCCTTTCATGGCATATTGTACGAAAGACATAACTATGGGGGTTTTACATATCTGTTTCTTTGAACATTTTACTGTCAATAAAAATGATGTACTGCTGCTTTCAGTTAATTCAAATTAGCTAAAACCTTTTACTGTCAAATAGTGCTAATGTTTACTCTATGAAATAAACTACTTCCCCTCCTTTCAGTTGATACATGTTTACTTTTGCAATGCTATTGATTTTTTCCCTTTCTCATTTACAGATGGCCACAGGACAACAAATGCATTCTTCCTTCTATTTGTTTGCTCTTTCCTACATCTTACATCAGTATAGTATATCGTGTGTAATCTGTTTTTGCCAGTGTAACAAGAAACTACCCGGTGGTGTTGACACCCCTCTTCTCGTTGCTATAGCTGCTCCCTCACTGAAATGTGTCAAGCTCCTGGTGGAGGTATCGTGCCTGCAGTATTCATTTTTGTTGTGTTAGGCCTTGGAAAGTTAGAATTACTTAAGCAAATTTTTGCTCAATGCTATATTTTTCGACACTAAAGTAGGTTTGGCCTTCTTTGATGGTGTTTATTATTTGAGCTACCTTTGAGACATTTTTGTGGCCGCTCTACACTAAGGTTTAACACAAGAAAACACCATGTCTAATCGGCAATGAACCTAACAGCCCATAGAGAGTTCCTCTACAAACCGATTTGTAATATATAGTATTTTTTGGCAGGCTGGTGCAGATGTCAATGGTGGTCTTGTAGCCCCTTTGGTTGTTGCTCCTGAGATGAAAGGTTTAACTGCATGCTTGAAACTGTTACTGGAAGCTGGTGCTGACCCTGTGTAAGATTTCTGTACCTCTATGCCATGGCATGCCAATTTCTTGAACATCCAACTGATGTTAACAATTTATTTAGAGCTGGTGCTCTCGCAAACAGGCCCATGAATTAGTGGAGCTGGGTATCCATAGTTCTAAGAATTCAAGGAGCTAGAATTGGGGGTGTTTCGGGTGTGCATTTTGTTTGTTAAGCTTAAATCATCTTATACCAACTATGGGAATCACATAATACCAATGCTTACAAAAAAGAAATCTGTGTGCTCAACATAACTTAGGCATTGATCCTATAACTCATCGTGCCAGAGAGAGAGAGAGGGGGGGTCTGACCTGCTGCTGTGCGTCCGAGGCACGATGCGTGGGAGGTTTGCCGGTGATGGATGTCTCCTGCCTGCCGATGACTGATGCCGCCTGCCTAGATGCAAATGGGGGTTGAGTGAGTCACAGCAGGCCAGGGGAAGGTACATGAATGGAGAGAGAGAGAGAGGCTTACTGACCTGCTGCTGTCCGGCGGCGGCTGGTCCAGATCCAGGAGCCTCTGTGGCCGTGGTGAGAGGGCGAGGCGGAGGTGAAGAGCGGGATGGGGCGCGGGGAGGATGCCGGGGAGTGGGGCGCAGGGAGGATGTCGGGGCGGCGGGGCGGGGTCGAGGCGGCGTCGGGGCCGCGGGGCAGCGTCGAGGCGGCGTCGGGGCGGCGGGGCAGCGGCATCGGGAGAGGAGAGGGGAAGGGGATTGAGGGCGAGGGCGAGGGAGAGAGAGGGAATATGGAGGGGCCGGGGAGGGAGGGGAATATGGATGGGGCCGGGCACAATACTAATGGCGCACCACCCCTCGGTGCGCCATAAGTATATCCATACTAATGGCACACCCCACCGTGGTGCGCCATTAGTATTTTTTTTTGATTTCTGCTCGAGCCAACAGGTTATCTTCCACCTGACCTATCCACACCAAGTTCCCTCTACTAGCTCGACTGGTCAGCAGCCAGTTCTCACACCGCGAGGTCCTGGGTTTGATTCCCAGGCTCCACAATTTTTTTTATCCATTTAAAATGGTTGTTTGATACTTATTTGTGTTTAAATATGTTCAAACTTGTTTAAATCATAATAGTAATAATTTTTTATAAGACAGTAATAATTTTTTAAAAAATTACATCAAACAGTAATGCCAGTGGAGCGGGGGAGGGTGCTCGGGGTGCGGGGGGTCGGCGGCGGCGGTTGAGTAGGGGAATCGAGGGTGCGGGGGGTCGGCGGCGGCGACCGGTGGACCGGGGGGTGCTCGGCGGCGAGGGGGACCGGATCTGGCGAGGTGGGATAGCGATCGAGATGGAGGGGGATCGAGATCGAGTGTCCATGAAATTTAAAAATATTCATGATAGTTCAAAAAGTGCCCATGAAATACAATTGAGAAATGAAGGCTACGATTTAAATACAGTCGATCTTAGCTAGCTATCTGTTCACAATCTTCTTGCCCTTCTTTTTCGCAAATGGAGTTCTTCTGTGGAACGGACGTCCTTTAGGTAGGGTGGTCCTGCTTCTTCTTGTGGTGTATGCTGCTACTTCATCATCGTCGTCATGTTCGATCCTCGGGTCGCCATACTTGTCGAAGTCTTGCTCATTGGCTACTCCATCCATTCCGATGATCTTCCTTTTGCCTCTCCTCACGACAACACGACTGGGCTTTGACGGGTCGGTAATGAAGAAGCATTGGTCCACTTGGGAAGCCAGTACCCATGGCTCATTTTTCGCGGTGACGTTTTCACCCGCGGTCTTGGATTTGGCTTCGGGTATAACCATGGTGGTGAAATACCGGTCTTCTTTTAGGACGCTCTTGGCCCATCTGACACGGAACATCGGGACCTTCTCTCCAGCGTAGCTCAGCTCCCAGATCTCCTCGATCCTTCTGTAGTATCTGTCCTTGTCGTTACCGGTGTAGGATTCCATCGTTACCCCAGAGTTCTGATAACCATTGCTCTTCATGTCCTTGGCCTCGGTGTAGAATGTGTAGCCGTTGATATCGTACGCCTCATAGGTCATCAGGTTGTGCTCGGCGCCCTATGACAAGGCGAATATGAGTTGTTCTTCCGCGGAAGAATCCTCATGTAAAGGGTACGACAGAAGCTTCTGCTTGAACCAACGTGTGAAACATGAGTTGTGCTCTTTGAGTATATCTCTGTCCGTCCTCTGTTGGCCTCGGTCATTGTACGTCTTCTTAATAAAGGTTTTGTGTTGTACCACCCAAGGATCGACCACGTCTATGTGTTGTAGCGCGACTAGGTTTGCTCTTTCAAAGTCGGCGAGTCGACCCTCGAAGTCGACATGCATTTCGCGACGACCCTCACGGTGACCCCATCCAGCGAGCCTGCCGAGGTGCCTGTTGACGGGCAGACCAACGGGGTTCTCGATGCCTAGATAATTCGTGCAGTAGGAGATGCACTCTTCGGTCAGAAAGCCCCTGGCTATGCTTCCCTCTGGACGTGACATGTTGCGAACGTATCCTTTGATGACACCATTCATCCTTTTGAATGGCATCATGCTGTGCAGGAACGTCGGCACGAGTTGGATGATATCGTCCATGATATGGACCAGCAGATGCACCATAGCGTCGAAGAATGCGGGCGGGAAGTACATCTCAAGCTCGCATAGTATCACCACGATCTCTTCCTGTAGCCTTCTGAGTTGCCTCACGCCAACAGACTTCCGAGAGATGACGTCGAAAAAGTTGCATACGCCAAATAGGGTTTCACGGACGTGCGCGTCCATGATCCCACGGATTGCAACTGGAAGTATCTACGTCATCAGCACATGACAGTCGTGAGACTTCATCCCGCTGTACTTCAGCTTCGCTGGGTCTAGGTATCTGATATCTTCCCCGCGTAACCATAAGGAAGTTTTACTCCTACGAGGCAGGTGAAAAACTGCTCGATCTCCTCCTGACTTAGAGTGAAGCACACGGGAGGGTAGTCATTTCCGGTCTTCTTGGCCTTTTTGCCTTTGTGACGACTTTCCGTGTCCTGCTTCGCCTCATCATCATCATCATCATGATCATCATATATAGCGTGAAGCTCCTGCCTGATGCCCATTGATTTCAAGTCTGCCCTTGCTTTCGGCCCATCTTTGGTCCTCTCTGGCATGTTGAGCAGGGTACCAAGCAGACTCTCGCACACGTTCTTCGTGATATGCATGACATCAAGGCTGTGAGGCACACGGTGGATCTTCCAGTACGGCAAGTCCCAGAAAACAGACCTTGTTTTCCATACCTTCAGCAGCGGCTCTGGCGCCTTTCGCTTCTTTCCCGGCTCTGGCGCCTTTTACTTCTTTCCCGGCAGTGGGCAGTCTTTCCAATTTTTCAACATCTCGTCTATTTCCTCGCCGCTCCTCGTACGCGGGCGTCCTCGGGGTTCGGTTTCACCATCGAACAGATCCTTGCGTTTTCTCCATGGGTCATCGTTGCGAAGCCACCTTCGATGTCCCATGAACACGGTTTTCGAAGACCCGGGATCTCTATCTAGATGGCGATATGTTGTGTCATCCATGAACCTGACGCATCCAGAAAATCCGTGGACCACCTGCCCCGCGACATATCCGTAACCGAGATAGTCGTGCACCGTCGTGAGCAGCGCAGCTCTCATAGAGAAATATTCTTTCTCTGCGGCGTCCCACGTATTGGCTGGCGTTTTCCACAGCGTGTCAAGCTCCTCTTTCAACAGCCCCAGATACAGATTGATGTCGTTCCCTGGTTGTTTCGGTCCTTCAGTTAGCATACTCATGTGAATGTACTTCCTCTTCATGCACAACCAGGGGGGAAGGTTGTACATCCACACAAACACAGGCCAGGTGCTATGTGTGCTTCTCTGGCTGCCAAACGGATTGACTCCATCGGTGCTCGAGCCCAGCACGATATTCCTTGGATCATTCCCAAATTCTGGGTCTTCGAAGTTCAACGCTTGCCACTGGCTCGCATCCTTAGGGTGACTCAGCATCTTGTCTTTTTTATCTATCTCCGGATCATTTGCGTCATCTTCTTGCTTCTTCTCCTCCCTATCCGCGTGCCAACGCAGGAGCTTTGCTACCTTAGGGTCCGCAAAATACCGCTGCAGACGAGGAGTGATCAGAAAGTACCACACCACTTTTCGAGGAGCTTTCTTCCTCTTCTTGTATCGAGTGACGCCGCACACCGGACATATGGTAGACTCCGCGTGCTCATCACGATAAATGATGCAATTGTTCATGCACACATGGTATTTCATGTGCGGTAAATCCAGAGGACACACGATTTTCTTCGCCTCCTCCAAACTGGTCGGGCACTTGTTCCCCTCGGGAAGACGTTCGTGCCAGAATGACATGTTCTCGTCGAAGCATGCGTCGGCCATTTTGTGTTTTACCTTCATCTCCAGAGCCATGAGCGTTACTTTCAGGCGGGTATCCTCGGGCATGCATCCTTCATACAATGGAGTAACCGCGTCTAACTCAAGTTGATCCATCTTGGCTTTCTCTCGGGCGGCAGCTCTTTGCGTTATCCGTCTGCTTGAGAAGCAGCTCTTGAATATGAGGGTCCTGCACGCAGCCCATCGATGGTCCAGCGTCGTCTGCTCCGCCGGCATCATCATCTTCATGATCATGCCCGTCGACTGCTCCGGCATCTTCCTCATCATCATGTCCTGCATCTTCTACATGATGACTGTGTACAACATCACCGTGATCATCTCCTCGGGATTCTTCGTCTTCTCGCCCGCCCGAGCCACGGTGGTTGTCTTGCTGCCCTTCCTCATTTCTTGCCCGGCCCCCATGGACGACTTCGTAGACATCTTCATCACCTTTCCACCGATAGCCATCCATGAAACCACGCAAGAGCAGGTGGTCCCGCACCTGCCCCGATTCTGGGTCCGCAATAAGGCTCTTCAGCTTGCATCTTCGACACGGACATCTTATATCCGTCTCGTTCTTTTGAAGCATCTCGGCCTTCGCGGACCTCAAAAACCTATTCACGATGCCTTCGGTCATCATGCGGACCATGGTCGCCTGCGGGGTAGACCAAAACGATATTTTAGAACCAAGAAAAAATTTGGCATGACTTTCCCTAAAAATAGGACTAAAAAGAATGCTTAATGCCAAAATTCTCGCAGAAACGGAAATGAATCAACATTCCGGCAAAATATTGGCAACTATCGAATTTCAAATACCAGTACACCTCCAAACACAAACACATATGCAACACCACAAACATATGCAACACCACGAACATACATAGATCTAGCTAGGCCATAAAAAGTGCATGTGCACATTGTTGTAGGGAGAACAATATAAATATAGCTTCCCCCCTTACTTACCTATCAAAACAAGGTAATTTAACCTCTTAAATTGAATGATTCTATGGTGGAAATGAGGTGAAAAAGAGGAGGCACCCGAGACAAGGAGGAGGTGGAGAGAATGAAGTGGGGAGAAAGTGAGTGTGGGTAGGAGAGGTTGTCCAAAATATCTTGTTGCTGCCCACTTACTAATGGCGTGCCAACTCTAAATGCGCCATTAGTAATCCAGGTTACTAATGGCGCACATCCTGGTGGTGCGCCATTAGTAGTTTTGCAAAAAAAAATACTAATGGCGCATTGTCCCACAGTGCGCCATTACTAGTTTAAACTAGTAATGGCGCACGGTGGAACAGTGCGCCATTAGTAGTTTTGCAAAAAAGGGAATAAAAAATATAATAAAAAAAACAACATTAGTGGCACACTTTCCGGCTGGTGCGCCATTACTAGTTACAACTAGTAATGGCGCACTGTATCTGGATGCGCCATTAGTATGTTTGGACAGGCGCACTAGTTAAAAAAAAATTGATACTAATGGCGCACCCTGGGCCAGGTGCGCCATTAGTAGTTTCAACTCTAATGGCGTATCAGTAGGTGGTGCGCCATTAGTATATACTAATGGCGCACCGCTTGTCTGGTGCGCCATTAGTATCAATCCCATCTATAGCCCTTTTTCTAGTAGTGCCTCCTGCTTAGCTCGGCGAGGGATAGCAGGGGGCTGCGAGGAGTTGACGCGCCCTGTGCAGGGGCATGACCGCGATGAGTGTCGGCGTCCCCCTTGGCAATGCTGGCCTCGGCTTCGGGGGATGGGCAGCCCCCGTCATCGGCATCCCCCGTGACCTCGAAGACTGGCTGGTGCCCTACGCCCGCGTCTACCATGGAGGCGGGGCGCTGGGCCTCCCCTTCAACAACCTCGGGGGCCATCGCGTCCCCGCCGCCTCCTACCTCTGGTGCCAGCCGCGCCCCCACACCATCAGCTTCCCATGCTGGGGACACCAGCGCCCCGCCTGCCCGATCCGGGGACGGCGTGGACCGGGCATTAGGAGCGCCACCAGACGTATTTGTCGCCAAGAGAAATGATGGGCTTGTGAGCCCTGGCACCACCTCTAGAGGGTTGTCGCGAGGTTCAGAGACGCCCTCCAGCAGCAGCCCCCACACGTCGAAGCGGGGCATCTTCTCAGCATAAGCCCTCCCGGATACGGGAGCCAAGCACAAAGGAGTCGCGTAGGCGGAGCACACCCCGGGAACTTCATCAACGAGCAACAAAAACATTTTGTGGAGTGTCTCGGGAGGAAACGTTTTCCGTTGCAGGCACATCGGATCCCCCCACTTGGAAAGGGTGCACATCGGCCGAGAGTGGTGCTGGAGCAGGTCGATGCGCACGACGAGGAAGTCCCGCACCACCATCCCCAGGGTCAGCCCACTCTCCCTCAGGCTGGCCAGGCGGCGCCAGACTCGCTTCGCCCGTGGGTCCGAGAGGGCCTCGTGCCCCCATCCCGAGCTCTGCTCTGCGGGCGTGCGAGGAAGCTCAAGCAGAGGACTGTGTGTAGTGGCATCGACATACACCCATTGTCGATGGAACGCCACCGTGGCCGGGCGGAGCATGAAGTCAATCCCGGAGGGTGCGGTTGCCTCCACCGCGCGCAGCGACACACATCCCGAGCGCTGCCCCCCGTCAACCAGACGGAGGGCGAAGAAGTGGCGAAGCAGGGAAACGGATGGAGGAATGCTGATGTAGACTTCGCACGGGAACGCGAAGCCGGAGAGGAGGACGATGGACCTCAGATCCAGATGCAACGCCAAGACCTGGTAATGCGTGAGCAACGCATTGAAGAACTCAGAGAAAGGGGGGACTAGACCGGCGAAGATGGCATGGAGATGAAGTTGGATGTCGGTGGCGTTCATCTCCAGCACCAGCCGGGAGGCAGGCCAGGCCTTGGTTGGTCCCCACTCGTTGGATTCATCGGCCAGGGCATGGCGGACCTTGTCCATGCCCTCATGGTTCACCATAGAGGAGCTGCCGAGCGCCGGTTCGTGGCCCGGCGGCGGCGGTGGCGCAGCCGCACCGATTATCATCTTCCTTGCCCGGCACGGCTTTGCGGCGAGGGCAGGGGACAAAGGAAGCAAGGAGAAGAAGAAGGCGATGGGGAGGAAGGAAGACAGGAGCGATGGCAGGGGAGCCGCTTATCGTCTGCGCAATGGTCAAATCACACGGTTACCAAGGCTGTGTGGGGAGTGTAGTCGTCACATCCCATCCAACTGTCACGCGCCAGCCTAGCTCGCAGACTTTGTGGCCCGCGGCGCTTCATCCTCGGCCAGGCTTCACCCAGAAGCCAACTCCGCGCGCGTCTTGGGCCCGGGGGCTACTGTCGGCGTACTTGGAACCAGGGTACCTAGACTTGCCTATCTGCGGCCCATGTCGTGTTCCTGGTACGGCCCGGTAGGGCCCAGCTGATCGACCAGCTGCTCAAGACCCTCTCGAGGGGGCCAGCCCTAGCGAGGAGAACGACCAAGACCTCCTCAGGGAGAGGCCTCACCTAGGCTACTCCAGAGGGGCAACCAAGACCTCTCCCAAGAGTGGCCTCAGCTAGGCTGCTTCGGGAGGGCGGAGATCTCAAGGCAAGGGCTGCCTCAGGAGGAGGTAGTGACGCAAGCCATGATGAACCGTGCCAACGGGCGCAGTTTCCATATCGGTGCAAAGCAGACCGCGCAGGTGCAGGTTCCCGAGGGGCGAGACAAAGATTTCCCCTTTGGTGCAACAAGACCGAAGACCGCAAGAACGGGAGGAAGGATGTCATCGCCGAGCCCACCACCGCGTTACCGCCTGTCGTCCTTGCAGGCGAAGTCCACCTTTTGTCAGGATAGGAGCGTCCTTGTGTTCCCGCTCAAATGGCTGTTGTGGGATTCCCTTCCCGCCTAAACATTTTGGGGGAAGAGGACCCTGGCCGTCTATATAAGTAGCTAGGGTTCCTAGCATAGAGAGGGACCAACCCGTTGGGGCTTAGCATAGCAAAGGAGCAAGAACATCCGCTTCCTCACCCCTCTGGAGCTCGCCTCTTGAGCTTAGGAAACCACTGTATTTGCTCATACTCAAGCCCTCGTGAGGCCAATCCACTAAAGCAGGTCGTAGGGTTTTACACCGCAAGGTGGCCTGAACCTGGGTAAACTCTTGTGTGCTCTACTTGTTTGCTTGCTTGCATTCCATTCCCACAACCAGGAGAGGGGTGAGATGCTAGGTGGATGTGTAGTGGGAGAGATCTTCGTCACGCCCCTGTGTTCGAATCTTAAGGGTTTTGCAAAGCCCGAAATCCGACAGAGGTGGCGGTGGTGGTGGTGTATGCAGAGCAGATAGTGCAGGGAGAGAAAGTGGAGCAGGGGTGGAATGCGTATCGACACTGCTCTGGCGTGACTTGGGAACCCAAACCCCACGCTGGCCTTGGTCTCGCTGCAAGCAGGATGATGCCATGTGACCGACCCTCCCGCAAGCATCAAAATGAACGGCGCTAGATGATTGGGGCAAAGGATGGGCGATTTGGGCAGGTGAGGCCATTAAGCTAGAATTCTTGGAAAGGCAGCCCTGACCTGATTGATTTGACTGATGTACCATGGGAGATTTATTTGCTGCCAAATTATTCCCAGTATTACCGATGGGGTCTGCCACACAGGGAAGGTGAGGATCCCGTCTTTCCATAGAATGATTTTCAATAAGATTTTTGCCTTTGAGAGTTAAGTCCATGTGGGCATCACCAGTAAGGGACTCATTTCGCCTGGGCATCATATTCTTTGGTCGTCAATGATAGTGGGCCGCCATAGAATCAAAACAATGATATTTGGTATGGCCCAAAAAGGAGCAAAGTCCACATTGGATTAGGGTGGGGCATTCATAGTAGATATGGGAGGGGCAACCACAAATCTATACCTACTATTAAAGGGAATAGGTATTCTTGGTTTGGTTTAGTCCTTTACATTTGGTTTACACACGTTAAGTGATCTGGGCCAGTTACTTGTATGTTGATGGGCCTTTTATGGGATTTTATAGAGAGACCGAGAAAAATAATTGGGTCAAAATAAATCAACATTATGGGAACTGAACACAAGACCTCCTGTCTATCTCTTAGATGTAACAACCAAAGACTTATGCACCTTTCATATTTACTAATCCCAAGTCACTCTAAATATACGAGTGGTAGTCATCATGTCTATTTATTTATTTTTGCGAGAAAAGGAGTTGATATTAAAACAGCCAAATTACTGAATGGTCCATACATAAAAGGAAATTACAACCAAGCCCCTCTGCAACCCGCCTACGCCGGCGCCGTGGACGAGCCGGTGACGCATCGTTCGCTGCTGCTCGCTGACGCCTTGGATCGAAGCAGCCCCCGGGCGAAATGGGAAGTCTCCGATCAACGGTTCCTGAGGACCTACACCCATGGCCGCCGTCATCGTTGCACCGCTCGACATCGCCTTCCTTCTGCAGATCCTCAACCGACGGAATCGCCATCCCTCGATCTCCGGAATGGGGGAACCGTGCACGGCCTCTCCACTGAGCAGCGAGCACGAAGAAAGGAGCTGGTCCAACACGGAGCTCCACCGGAACTTCGCCATTGAAGGGGAGACCAAACACCTGCAAAAAGCCGATCCAGTCACACGGCCACCTCCACGACGCCACCGGCTGGCTCCCTAGGCACTCCTACACTATGTACACGCTGCAAATCGGGCCTCCCCCGTCCTCCCACCACCAGAGCGTCCGGAGGGGAGGGAATAACTATTAGAAAGATTGTGGTCTTAATAAATTCTACATGAAGGATTTGAGGTAAAAAGTTAGGATAATTAAAGGAAAGGATATATAGGCCTTAATGTGCTGGGGCAATTAAATTAGAAAAGGAAGGATTTGATTCCCGACTAAAACGGGTGAGTACTTCATGGTAATTAATGAAAGGATCATGCTTAAATGCCATTAAAAAGGATTGTATTTAAATGAAATCAGTGGGACATTACACCCCACAAAGAAAATATGAACACGACTAAATTGCGACGTATTTTTTATGTTCATTTTGTAGAAGGACGATGCTGCGTTGCAACATGTTCTTCATAATGAATCCGATGTTGTGGGACATTATGCTTGTGCAAAACATCAATTTTCCCCGTTGCAACGCACAGGCATATGTGCTAGTATAGCATCCAATGGAGGGGGCCTTAGTGTCAGTACCTGGGCCATGGACCTTTGTATGAATATCTGAAGGTTGCGCCGGGCCGGAGCATTGACATGGGCTAGCAGAAACGGAATCGCATTGAACGGACTGGCAACAGGACGAGAGATGACCATAACCATTATAGATGGAATAGAAAACCACCCTCTCATAAATGTAATCCATAGGTGGGACCGATGGGATTGACCATATAGTAGCAATATGTGGATCAAAATATCCAAAACGACGTTGGTCCATAATATCGAGAAGCATAAAATTAGGGATGTCTGCCAAGGAATCTTTTCTAAAATTGGCACCCTGTAAACTGCATTAATTTCAATTAATTTGTCCAATATTGCATGGTGGAAAACTTCCAAAAGAGATGGTAGGAGTTAATGATCGTGATGGAATATTCCCCACATGCAACGTACCAAACCGAAGATCACTCACGTCTGTCGGTGGCCGGAGACTAGCCGGCAGTGAGAATTTTGGTGATTGTTCAACAAAACATGTACCTTGGGAGGTGGTGTTTTGGGATGAATTCCCTGCATCCCTATGAATTCCAAAATTTGTAATCACCTTCTTGGATGAATAATCAACTTTGGCACTTCTGGTAGCCATAAGTGTGCGTGCTTGCACTTCCTCAAGAACTTCATCCACATTCCAACCAGTAGCAGCATAGTTTGAATAATCCACACGAGGCTGAAAAAGATGGAAATGGCATACACGATCCACACGAGGCCAAACACGATCCTTTTAGGCCATAAATATAATGCCCCGCACGATTAGAAGCCACAGAGAACCGAAATGACATTTTCCCAATTTGTTTTACATTGAAGACAATGGATGATCCACCAATGCAGCAAACCTGAGCAAGAGCAACAGATTCCTATGAAAGGGGAGAAGAGGCTGAGGAGATAGATGAAACCAAGAAAAATTCATTGGTATTGTGGTAGGGAGAGAAATGGACCGTAGATCCAAACTTTGAACGAACTTGTGTAGCCACCTTCCGACCAGGGTCGCAATCCCAATGTAGAAGATGATCCATGATGATGCAGCGCTCTAGAGATCTTCATTTTGTAAAATCATCATTGGCTGGTGGTCCAGAATTCTAGTTGCCGGCAATATCCCTCTTCATGTGAAATTTGCAAACTAAGAGAGAAAAGGCATAATAATTGTATCATAATGTGAAATAACAGTTCATAATGCAATAAATGTTGATATGAAAACATGACGCAAAATGGACATATAAACTCCCCCAAGCTTAGACCTTACTTCTCCTCAAGCGAAAGCCGATATCGAAAATCATGACCACATGGAGAGAGAGAGAGAGAGGTGTTGATAAAGACAAAATAAGGACATGTAAGCATCATGGTCATCTTCATAACAATAATATATCATCATAAACGTTCTCATGCTAGAGTAAACCTCTAGGAGGTTGATGTATCTGCTGCCCATATTGATATTGATTTTGCGGCCCTTGTTCTTGCAGGTATTGGTACGGGTCATGTTGTTGAGTCAGAAGAGGTTGGTTAAGGTAAGTATATATTGGCACTTCTGGTTTCATGGAATTTCCAGCATAGGGCAAAAGTAACAATGTATTCACAAGCTAAAGTATGAAACATAAACTTTATTGGAAACTACAAACTATTATTTCCATCATTGAAATAATCACAATCCATCTTATTTCGGAAAGAGAATGTAAGAGATATGTTTACCAAGTTCACATATTCAACTATCATTTAGTCTTCTATGATTGTTGACACCCGAGGCATATTTATAGAGAATATGTTTTAGTTAGACACATAGAAAGATAGGGGCTTATGGTTTCTCCTCCCAACTCATTTACCTCAAGGGTAATGTCAACAATAATAACTCATGACCACCTACATTCAACTTGACATATATATCTAGATCAATCCACCACATGATGCTTGCCATTAAAGAGTACATAGAGAGAAATAGGGATGAACACTATTGACTCCTACATAAAAATAAATACATAAAAGTCAAAGATAAGTCCTTCATAGAGGGAAGCAGATGTTGTCATGCGCTCCTTGTTTTTGGATGCACATGCTCTTAATGCAAAGGAACGTCAGTTTATATTGCCCCTTGTGATAGCAACATTTATTTTGCGGTCTATTGCTTTTATTTATTCATCATCACAAGATCGTACAAAGATTATTTTCCCTTACAATAAAAGATAATACATATTTAGGAGCATTTTTTATTGCTTTGTGCACCGATGACAACTTAGTTGAAGGATCTTATTCAATCCATAGGCACATATAGTAGACTCTCAAGACATGAAACTAGGTTTAAGGGTTTTGGATACACAAGTAGTATCTCTACTTATTGCGAATTTTTGTCTTGCAAAAGATCCTAGACAAGAACCACATGTTAGAAGTTCCATAACAATATGACTTCTATGTGAATGTAAACAACCATAACTCATTGTGATATCTTCCTTGTCCAACATCAACTAATTGATATAGAATATTTGACAGGGGCTCACAATCATAAAAGATTGGCTCAACATATAGGGTGTGAAAGTGCAACTATCCCTGGGTGGTTTTGGTAATTCCTAACAACATATAGCTCATTGAGCTAATGCTATTCCAAGACGAATATTTCAGGAAAGCTCAATGGTTGGCATGGCATGGATTAGAAAGTGGACCCTTCAAAATGCTAAGGATAAAAGATTAGCTCAAGCTCAAAGCACAAGACTCTACATTTTCTATTTTTGTGATCCAAGATCACATTGAGTCTATAGGAAAAGCCAATACTATTAAGAAGGGATGAGGTGTTGCTTAATGAGGTTCTTGCTCAAAATGCTTAGTGATATGCTCCAAAACCCTCCACTACTTTCTCATATCCACATATGTCCCACACCAAATATCCAACTCTGCCCCACCGATTCTTTCTATCCGGCGCCACCGAGTTCAGTTGACATAGGCACTGCCAGAAACCCTAGTCTTTTCGGTCTCACCGATAGGGATCTCGGTCTCACCGAGATGGGATTGTAATCTCTCTGTTTACCTTCGTAACGTTTTGGTCAAACTGAGATGAGCGATCTGTCCCACCGAGGTTGCAATGTAAACTCTCTGTTTCCCTTTTGTAACACTTCGGTCCAACCGAGATGAGCGAATTGGTCCCATCGAATTTGCCTGACCAACTCTCTGTTAGTCCATTACAAAAATCGGTCTCACCGAGTTTGTGTAATCGGTCTCACCGAGATTACGTTATGCCCTAACCCTAACTAAATCGGTCCCATCGAGTTTAGATGTTGGTCCCACCGAGAATCCTAACGTTCACATTTTGAACTAAATCGGTTTGACCGAGTTTCGTGATTCGGTCCCACCGAGTTTGGTGATTTGTGTGTAACGGTTAGATTTTGTGTGGAGGCTATTTATTCCCCTCCACCCACTCCTCCTTCATGGAGAGAGCCATCAGAACATGCCTACACTTCCCATACATATTTTCTGAAAGAGAACCACCTACACTTGTGTTGAGGTCATGATATTCCATTCCAACCACATAAATCTTGATCTCTAGCCTTCCCTAAGTTGCTTTCCACTCAAATCTCCTTTCTACCAAATCCAATCCTATGAGAGAGAGTTGAGTGTTGGAGAGACTATCGTTTTGAAGCACAAGAGCAAGGAGTTCATCATCAACACACCATTTGTTACTTCTTGGAGAGTGGTGTCTCCTAGATTGTCTAGGTGTCACTTGGGAGCCTCCGACAAGATTGTGGAGTTGAACTAAGGAGTTTGTAAGGGCAAGGAGATCGCCTACTTCGTGAAGATCTACCCTAGTGAGGCAAGTCCTTCGTGGGCGACGGCCATGGTGGGATAGACAAGGTTGCTTCTTCATGGACCCTTCATGGGTGGAGCCCTCCGTGGACTCGCGGAACCATTATCCTTCATGGGTTGAAGTCACCATCAACGTGGATGTACGATAGCACCACCTATCGGAACCACGGATAAAAAATCTCCGTGTCAACATTGCGTTTGCTCCCTCAAACCCATCCTTTACCTTCATATGCAATTGTTTTACATTCCACTGCTATACTCTTAAAATTGCATGTGTAGGTTGATTGCTTGACTTGTGCTATGTTTGTAAAATCAGCCAAGAACTGAAATTGGGAAAAGGCTAGATTTTTATTTGGTCAAGTAGTCTAATCACCCCCCTCTAGATATACTTTGGATCCTAGAAGTGGTATCAGAGCTTTGGTCTCCATTTGCTTTGATTTCCATAGCTTTTGGTGGTCATAGCCTTGGTTTCACAACCTAGGAGAGTATGGCGTCTAGCAAGGGAAATTACCACCGTAGAGGTCCTTACTTTGATTGTACAAATTTTCCTAGTTGGAAGCATAAGATGAAAATGCATATTCTTGGACATAACCCCGCCGTTTGTGCTATTGTGTGTATTGGCTTGCAAGGTGAATTCTTTGATGGGAGAGAACCAAACCATGAAGCTACCGCGGAAGAGTTGAAGATGCTACAATACAATGCTCAAGCTTGTGATATTCTCTTCAACGGATTGTGCCCCGAAGAATTCAACAAAATCAGCCGTCTTGAGAATGCAAATGAAATTTGGGATACTTTGATTGATATGCACAAAGGTACCGACTCCGTCAAGGAATCCAAATTGGATGTGCTTCAAAGTCAACTTGACAAGTTCAAAATGAAGGATGGTGAAGGTGTCGCTGAAATGTATTCTAGGATTGCTCTCATCACAAATGAGATTGCCGGCTTAGGAAGTGAAGAGATGACCGACAAATTCATCATCAAGAAGATCCTAATAGCCTTGGATGGAAAATATGATACCGTCTGCGAAGAATTGTTGGAAGAATTGTTGCTCATGAGATGTTACTCAAGGATAAGGAAGAGCTTCACAACAAGTCTAGTGGTGCTTACAAAGCCTCATGTGATGCTCCCACATCATCAAGCGAGAACAAACCTTCAATGAAGAATTGAGCCTAATGGTAAAGAACTTCAACAAGTTCTACAAGAGTAGAAGCAAAGAAAGAAGTTCCAAGTCAAGGTCCTACAATGACAAAAGATCTTCTAGTCGTGAGCGTAATTGCTACAATTGTGGAAGACCCGGACACTGCTCCAATGAGTGTACGACTCCCTACCAAAGAAGAGAAGATTCTCCCAAAAGAATAAGTAGAAGAGAAGAATCACCACCAAGAGAAAGGAGGAGTAGAGATGATCGTTATGAACGAAAACCCTCTCGGAGAAGCAAGGATTCGGAAAGGAAAGAAAAGTCATCAGGGAGCCACCCAAAAAGAAGACATCAAGCTCATGTTCGTTAATGGGTATCCGGCTTCGACTCCGACAATCACTCCGAAAGAAGTTATTACTCCGACTCCGAATATACTCAAGATGAAGGTGTTGCCGGTCTAGCACTTGTGTCAACCAACTCCTACGACATATTTGACTCACCAAATGAAGGAATTGGAAGGTGCTTCATGGCCAAAGGTCCAAAGGTAACACATCCCGAGTATGTTGATTTCAATAGTGATGAAGATGATTTGCTAGGTGATGATGATTTACTTGTTGACAACTCTGGTGATGAAAACTATGATGAAACGTCAATTAATCATGTTAATCAAGATAAAACGAATGATGATGATAAGAAGGAGATTCAGCGTCTAACTAAAGAACTAAACTGTAACGCCCGGATAATTAAGCTACAGTAATCCCATGTTAATGGTGGCATGTCATCATTTTCACTTTTTCTAAATCCGCCTTTGATTTAATCCGGTTCAAATTCAAATTTAAGTAGAAGTCAAAATTAAAGTCCTCAAAATGTCAAAACTAAAATGTTCACAACCCCTTTTGGATTCCCAATGTGACACTGAAATTTATTTAGTGGTCTAGCAACATTTAAAATTGGCCTTTTCAATTTCTAAAAAATAGTTAAGAACTCCCAAATGCTTGGAAACTTTTTGTAGCAACCCAAAATATTGCACAGTATTTTTTTGTGCCAAGTTTTGTTTTAAACAAAACTCTTTTAGTAGCTCAATTATAATGCAAAGTAGGAAATAAATAAATAAAACAGAAAGTACAAAATAAAAGGCCTAATCTACTAGGCACTATGGCCCATCTAACAAACTGGACGGACCAGCGCGCAATACCCATGTCTCCCTCCTTCCTACTGCTCCTCCAACCGTGCCCGCGCTCGCTCGTCCCCTCCAAGCCAGCTTGCCGTCTGCGCCGCTACAAGAGCCCGTGGATGGATAAGGGCTTCGCCCTCGACACCCCTGGCAACTCTATCCACTTCCCCTCGCCCTCTCTGCCTCTCCCTCTCCCCACGAGAACCCCTTCCCCCATGTGCTGCTGCTTCTCCTCTCCGCCATGGCCTCGCCACTGTGAAGACCGCGACCACTGTCGCCCGTTCGCCGCTCTGACTAGTCTGTGAGCTCCGTCGTGGTCTGGCTCTTCCTCCTCGACACTGGATCGGGACCGGGAGCACCACCGCCGTCGCATTCTTCCTCTTCCTCTTCCTCTTCCTCATCTACGGCCACCGCGCATACCCACCGTCGATCTCCACCATCGGCGCCTCTCGGCATCGCCAAGCTCGTCCACGGCCTCCCCAGGGTGAGCCTCAACCCGTTCCCCCTTTCTTCGCCTTTCCCTGACTCCGTTTGCCACCGTCCCGCGCCTCCAAACTCCGGCGGCTGCGGTTCGCGTCCGCGCATCACGCCACGGCGCCCGCGCGCGCCACCCCTGGCCGCGTCCCGCCGCGTTCCGGCCGTCCCCTGGCCACGTCCTGGTCGCCGTGGCCGTGGCCGCCGTGGCCGCCGTCGCTGACCGCGCGCCCGGCGCTGCTCGCTGCTGCTCTCTACTGCGACCGCCCGTCGTGTTGCCATCGTCGTCCGAAGCCCCCGCGCCGTCCGTGACCCAAGCAGCTCCTCACCATTGAAGTCACGCCCCTGCTAATGCACGTGGCTGTCAGCACCAGCGCTTGCTAGCCGCCTTTGCCGTCGCGCGCTCGGAGCTCTGCTCCCGCGCCGCTCACTGCTCCTGGCGAGTTGGTTGCGCACCATCAGCCTCCTGCATGCGCCCGTGTTGTACTGCTGTTGTTGCCGCTGCTCGGGTGCCGCTGTTTCTTGCCTGCTGGTGCTCCTACTAGCTGCTGCTATGCACTTGCCACTGCTACCCATCGTTGCTTCTGCTGCCGTAGCTGCTGCTTAGGCCGATGCGCTGCTGTTTTTGCTCGTTGATGCCGCTGCTCTTCTATACGGCTGCTTGTGGCGGGCCATGGCCAAGGCCATGGCCGAGTGTGTTGCGTGGTGTGTGTACGTGTGTGATTCTGTGTGTGTGGCCGGCCCTATGCCAATTAGCTTAGGAGCTAATTAGTAGTTAGGTTAATTAGTGTCTACCCTATGACATGTGGGTTCCCTGGTGATTAAATTAATAAACAAAATCAATTCAACTACAGTCAATGACATCTGGGGCCCGCTTAATAGTACCAATTGTTGACTAGTCACATGTTGACTTGGTCAACCCAGCCCTCTGGTCCCACCTGTAAGCCACTAGGCTATCCCACAATTGGGTACGCATAGCTTTTTAATATTTATTTTCGAATTAATAATAGCCCAGTAATTTCAGAATATTGTTTATGCTTTGGAAAATAAAATAAAATAATCCGTAGCTCAGATGAAAAAGTTTTATACATGAAAGTTGCTCAGAACAGCGAGATGAATCCGAATACGCGGTCCGTTCATCCGCCACACGCACCTAGCATAGCAAACACGCAACATTTCCCCTCCCATTCATTTGTCCGAAAATGCCTAACTCCGAGAAAACATTCCCAGATGTTATCCCCCTTCGCCAGTATCGTGTAGCACCGCGTTAGAACACCCCTAGTACAGCTTGTTGTCTTGTCATGCATCTGTTTTCTTTTTATTTACTGTTTATTCCCCCTCTTCTCTCCGGTAGACTCCGAGACCGATGTTGCCCGTGTGATCGACTACGTCGATGACGACACTTCTTCTTTTTCAGCAGAGCTTCCAGGCAAGCAAACCCCCCTTGAGCATTCTGATATCACCCATTTTCTTTTCCTCTTATGCTTGCATTAGAAACTGCTACTGCTTTATGTATGATCCTATTCTGATGCATAGCCTGTTTTTGTTACCTGCTTATCCTAAACTGCTTAGTATAGGTTGGTTAGAGATCGATCAGTGACCCCCGCCTTGTCCCAGTTGCCTCGCTTTATGTTCGATGACTCGATCAACGTGATCGGCGTCTAGGCCCCGACACCGCACATCACTTTCCCCTTTTGTTGCTCGACTCTGCAAAGTTACCATCGAGTGCCGAGGGTTGATCCTCGTACATCACTCCTGATGAGATCTTTGTAGTGTAGTTATCCGGTCGTGGTCATCGAGGGTGATTTCCTCCTTAACCACTTCCATTACGGCTCTGTCGTGCAACCCCTCAAGTGTGAACCTTGAGGGTGGATCCTCTTACGTTCACCCTGATGATAACATTGAGTGGAATTCACCGGGGGTGATTCCTCTGGTTTTCCCCTTGGTGTTAGACACACAGTTACTATGGTTTCTATGACTTTGCACTGAGCCACGTTACTAAAGACGGGTCGCCCTGAGGGGTACCCGCGCGATCTTAATAGCGAGTGATGTGGAGTCGGGTTGACCTGGAAGGTGCCCGCGAGATACTTACGAGGCGTGGCCAGGCATTGTTAGCCCTTGCCGCAAGTACTCGAGACGGGGTGACGGGGTCACATCGATCGTGAGTCTCTGCTCCTTACCGCGTGCTCCTAATCCACTATGATTTGGATATTTGATCCGATGGGCCTCTGGCCTGATAGCACTAACCATCATGTGGGCATAGAATGGGCGTTCTACGTCGTATACATCAGCTGAAGCTTAATAGACGTCAGTGACTGAGCAGCGCGCACCGGGTTGGACAGGTTAGCACCTGCCTTTTTGAAGGAGGTAGCTAGGTCTGCTTACCGGCCGCGTACGTAACATGCAGGAGTTCTCAGGGAGATGGCCCATGACCCCTGGGGCATAGGTTCAGTCCGGCGTGTTGACCTCTCGAGGCCGGGCATGAGCCAGGAAAGTGTGCGCTGCCGGAGTTAATTGAGTATGGTGGGTAAGTTGGTGCACCCCTGCAAGGAAGAAAACATCTATCAATGGCCTGTCCTACGGTAACAGACACTTGGAGTTGTATCCCGATCGATACAACTAGAACTGGATACTTGTGATGAGAAATGAATGGTTATCAGAAATGGATAGTATGGCTCTGGGATTGCTTTCTCGCAGGGAGTCGAGAAAGGATCTCTGGCCGAGGTTGATAACACTACTGCTACTTTACTTTATGCTACTCTACTCCCTCCTATTGCTGCAAGGTGGTGGTTTCTAGAAGATGCTAGTCATCGATAGGACTAAGCCTTTCCTCTACTCTGGCTTTATGTAGTTTATTCCACAGATACAGCCCATTTCCTTTGATACGGATGCATACTTAGTTTAGATCTGATGTAAGTCTTGCGAGTACTTTGGATGAGTACTCACGGTTGCTTTGCCACCTGTTTTCCCCCATATCCGATTGTTGCGACCAGATGACAGACCCCAGGAGCCAGACGACACCACTGATGACTACTGCTACCCCGACTATGCCTACTACTACGTGACGGCCGCTAACAACTTGGAGTAGTTAGGAGGCTCCCAGGCAGGAGGCCTTGCCTTTTCGATCAATTTTGCTTTTATGCTAGCCTTCTTAAGGAAAACTTGTTTAACTTATGTCTGTACTTAGATATTGTTGCTTCCGGTGACTCTTGTGTATTCGAGCTTATGTATTCGAGCCCTCAAGGCCCATGGCTTGTAATATAAAGCTTGTATTATTTATTTTGTGTCTAGAGTTGTGTTGTGATATCTTCCCATGAGTCCTTGATCTTGATCGTACACATTTGCGTGTATGATTAGTGTATGATTGAATCGGGGGCGTCACAAGTTGGTATCAGAGCCGACTTCCTGTAGGAATCCCCTTCCAAACTCCTTGGCCGAAGTTGAGTCTAGACATTGCAAAACTTTTACTAACATGGCTGTGTGGCCCATGGGCCCACGACGCCATTGGGTGGAATTAGGATATTTTATTCCTCGTCTATACTCTGGGACTCTGTTCTCTCTTTTATTCAGGGTTAAATGAATTTACTAACTACATTAGGTTCTCGTAACGACTTTCCTCGGAGAGCCCCGTCATTCCGGATGGTCGCCTACTGCACCAGAAGAATCTGAAGATACTCTATGATGTTCTCTTGAGACTTTGTGCCTGTTGCTTTTGCAATTCCCTACCACCGATATATCCTTATGGATAACTACATACACTTGTCATTCATACAATCATTCCTTGTTGCCCTTGTTATTACAAGATGCCCTAAAATACTCTACTTTACCCCAAGAATCATTTGTGTCTGCTGCCTTGCAGCTCCTTTTCTGCATGAATACATGTATGAGTAAATCCTCATGCTTACCGAGGATCCGTTCATCACTAGTTGTTCTTGTGTTTCACAAATTCTTTGAAATACTATTCGATGTTCCGATAATACTCAGTAGCCTATTGCTCCTGTTCTTCCTTATCATCTTGCATTATGGTTAATTCCAAATGTCTAACAATATTCATTAATCTCCTTTGAGATTGTCATTCTTACCCTAATGATTCGACGTGTGCGTGAATGAACACATTCATTAGTTATTCCCTGGTAATTATTTATCCTTCTGGCTCAGACTCCACTCTGGACATCATCTGGTTCTCGGCAAATGAAACCTTGAATGATTGTCGATCTATGTCTTTTCAACTTTCTTATCTTTTGATCAGAGTGTCTTCTTCTGATCTTCTAATTTGGAAATCATAATTTCTTTGCATTTAAGCATCAAATTATTCAGATGTTTCTACAATCCAATGCCTTTGCATTCTTTCCTTCTTCTCATTGAGTATTGATACTCACATCAGATCCATTGAGGACCGCTGAATCCTTTGTTGGATTATTATCCGGCAGTGTCCTTCATATTCAAAATTTTGTGCTTTCTTCCCCTGATACATATTGCCTTTGGTAAATTGTATTCTCTGCTTTGTCAACCATGCTCTTCTTCCGAGCTTGAGTTCATTACTTCTGAAGTTTTCGCAAATGTTCCTAAGATGCCTCGATGGGTTGAACTAATGCTTTCCCTAATTTGTGTGAACCCGGAAATTTCTATGGGCCATACTCTATTGGTGTTACGCCGGATAAAAAAATTCTACACTGCAACTTCGTCAAAAGTGAGAAGTAGATGAGAGGTTATGCATTGAAGAAGTGGGAGTCGACTTCGAACTTTGTGTTCATGTCCATGAACCCGATGTGGAACTTATCATGGAAGCTTCTTGCGATAATATTAATCCCCTTGTTATAAGTTAATCTGGTATTTATGTTTGGTCCTTTGCAACCGTGGCTCTGACCATGATTGTTCCCCTTTGATTCCATTTCTCGGATAAGTTAAAGCACTTGTCTTCTACAAATCAATGCATCTCCTTAACCTCTATTTTGATATTCCTTCGGGTATTACCCCTAGTATCTCGAGGATATCATGCCATTGCACTACATCTTATGAAATTTTGATGAAGCACTACCTTTCCCTGTCATTATTACTTCACGGGTTCTAGGTTGTTTATCAATCGAGAACACCGATAAGTGAATCAATTCCACAATCTAATTCATTAACTCTAAGTAAATTTCGTTGCTTACGAGTTTAATAATCCTTCAAGTCATTCCTAGCCAGATCGGCTATATCATTATCGTGCTAAATTTTAAACTATGCTACCTGGTCCTTCTTCCCGGAACAGAATTTTCGACGATGAGCTAAGCCTACATCGATCTTCCTCGTCATATCATTTCGCCTTGAACAACAAGCTTGATTTTGAGTTTGTGTTGTACCCGTGGTTCTAATAACTTTTCTCTTCTTAATTCCTTTGACTTGTTGTCATCGCGATCGATTACATCTTCCTGAAATCTCTCGACAATTGTGTCGTGCTCGTCAACATTCTGAGCTCTTCCAGCATATCAATCAAATTCGTGATGAGAAATACCATCCTTGACCTTCGACGATTTGAGTTATCATCGACAAATCCCTTGTCTTCTTTCCAACACATGTTTGATCATGTCTTGGTTATACCTTGGACTCCTTGCTATTCCTGCAATTGTTCCTTGAGTAACACCATGTTAATGCTACCTCGAAGCATGACTGAGGTATTCCGAATATAAACAAGAACATTGGAAGCATATTGTCGAATGTTTCTTGATCTATTATCCAAACACCGTTGTAGGGGTAATATCATGAATCTTCCCTCACCCCCTTTATCTAAATGGTTTTCAACTTGCTGTCATATCATGTATATCCTGCTCCGCTTCCCCCTTGGGAAGGATATACTCCCAATTCTTGTGTGTAAACACATTTTCCTTTCCAATGTTCTGATTAATAAAATGATCACCTTTTCTTTTCCATTGTTTTGTTCAAACTTTCTTGTGGTTTATGAGATCCAAGCAGTAATAGTTCCCTGCTTATGAAAACACCTTGGTGTACAATTTGTCTGTAAGACCTTGTTAGTATTGTTGTTGACATTCTGGTAACCACCGATCGATGAGAACTTTGCCTATTGGTCCGCCTCGTTCAACGAGCAGGAAAATAGTTCTCTCTGTCCCTCGCCCTTGGTACCAACGTTGTTGACAACATAACTGGCAGTCTATCATCTGACATGCCTTGCTATCGTCATCTTTCTACTTTTAACCCACATGGTGGGCCCATAACCCACAATTCCATAGGATCGAAACATGACTCATGTACATCCCTGTTTTTCAAAGTTGTCCCTCGTGCTTGGCTTCGTATGAAAATCACGAGCCACCTTCTGAGAGACGATCTATTCTGGTATCAGACGCAATACTTATTCCCATATCTCCGAACTTCATTCACCCTCTGTTTCAGGCAACGAACGATTGCCTACCCGGTTGAAGCTTCTTATTGCTCCTCCTTACCTTACTCTCGATGTCTTTCTTGAATTTCAGCTCGAGAGGTGCCTCTATGACACGTTCAAGAAGATAGCCTCCAGGTACCTATCTTGTGTTGAGCTTCGTTCTTCATGAGTCTTTCCCCCTTAATCCACCCCTTAAATCTCGGGACGATATTTCTTGTAGTGTAGGAGATTTGTAACACCCGGATAATTAAGCTACAGTAATCCCATGTTAATGGTGCCATGTCATCATTTCACTGTTGCTAAATCCGCCTTTGATTTAATCCAGTTCAAATTCAAATTTAAGTAGAAGTCAAAATTAAAGTCTTTAAAATGTCAAAACTAAGATGTTCACAATATTCTATAATTTCCCTTGATCATTGTCATGTTGAAACCAACCCCCTTTGGATTCCCAATGTGACACTGAAATTTATGTAGTGGTCTAGCAACATTTAAAATTGGCCTTCTCAATTTCTAAAAAATAGTTAAGCACTCCCAAATGCTTGGAAACTATTTGTAGCTACCCAGAATATTGCGCGGTATTTTTTTGTGCCAAGTTTTGTTTTAAACAAAACTCTTTTAGTAGCTCAATTATAATGCAAAGTAGTAAATAAATAAATAAAACAGAAAGTACAAAATAAAAGGCCTAATCTACTAGGCACTATGGCCCATCTAACAAACTGGACGGCCCAGCGCGCAATACCCCTGTCTCCCTCCTTCCTACCGCTCCTCCGACCGTGCCCGCGCTCGCTCGTCCCCTCCAAGCCAGCTTGCCACCTGTGCCGCTACAGGAGCCCGTGGATGGATAAGGGCTTCGCCCTCAACACCCCTGGAAACTCTATCCACTCCCCCTCGCCCTCTCCACCTCTCCCTCTACCCACGAGAACCCCTTCCCCCACGCGCTGCTGCTTCTCCTCTCCGCCATGGCCTCGCCACGGTGAAGCTCGCGGCCACCGTCGCCCGTTCCCCGCTCCGACAAGTCCGTGAGCTCCATCGTGGTCCGGCTCTTCTTCCTCGACACTGGATCGGGACCGGGAGCACCACCGCCGTCGCATTCTTCCTCTTCCTCTTCCTCATCTACGGCCACCGCGCGACCTCACCGTCGATCTCCACCACCAGCGCCTCTCGGCCTCGCCAAGCTCGTCAACGGCCTCCCCAGGGTGAGCCTCCACCCGTTGCCCCTCGCCAACTCCGTTTGCCACCTCCCGCTCCTCCAAACTCCGGCGGCTGCTTTCCGCATCCGCGCATCACGCCACGACGCCCGTGCGCGCCACCCTTGGTCGCGTCCTGCCGCGTACCAGCTGTCCCCTGGCCACGTCCTGCTCGCCCCGGCCGTGGCCACCGTCGCTGACCGCGCGCCCGGCGCTGCTCGCTGCTGCTCTCTACTTCATCCGCCCGTCATGTTGCCGTCGTGGTCCGAAGTACCCGCGCCGTCCGTGACCCAAGCAGCTGCTCGCCACTCCAGCCGCGCCCCTGCTCACGCACGTGGCCGTCAGCACCAGCGCTTGATGGCCGCCTTTGCCGTCGTGCGCTTGGAGCTCCGCTCCTATGCCGCTCACTGCTCCTGGCGAGTTGGCCGCGCACCATCTGTCGGAGTAAATAACCATGGGTAGCCTAGCCGGCTCCCCCTGGCCCTTCTGAAAAAATTACGAGCCGATTCGGCCCTCAAGAATCCCAAACGCAGGGCCGCCTTCCCCTTGCCAGCTGTCTCCAGGCCGGCTATCGAAAGGCGGCCCGACTTCAGCCCTCATGAAGAGAAGCCGCGGGAGGGCCAGCTCCGAGAAGCCGGCCGCGAGAGGGCCGGCTCCGAGAAGCCGGCTCCCATAAAGCGGTCAAGATCATACCCTCGAAGTCTGCATCCACATAACGGCGATGTGATGGGGCATGGCTACAGTGAAGCCTGCCACCCCCGAATCCCGGAGCACGCCTGGAACAGTGCGCTGTATGGGTGGCCATGACCCGTCCGACGCAGCACTGTTGCCACGTTGACCCTAATGTCATCCACGACGGGATACCCGTACGGCCCACGGGCGGTGGGCCCCTTCGGGCAGAGAGACACCCGAAGGCGGCCAGACGTCCCCCTATCGGCCCAAGATAGAGTCGGCTCCCCACAGCCGGCTTGCCACCTCCCTCGAAGAAGACTCCCCATTAAGGAGACAAGACGCGTTGGGGCTACAGTGATCGCCCACCGGGCAGCGGCACTGTAGCCACGCCCACTTCGGCGAAGCCCTCGCCACCAAGATTGAGAAACAGTAACCAGCCGCCGACAAGGCCCTGACAGTGGGGCCTTCCTGTCGACCAGGGAGCCGGCAGCCGGCGGGACCCACTAGCCGGCGGGCCCCAGCAGCCGGCGCAGAAGCAGGAGAGCGTAGACATAGACGGCTGGGCCCCACGCCCAGCCGGATTACCATTGTACCCCCGGGGGGTAGGCCTAAATAAACCCCCCGGGCCATCCATGCAAAGGGAGATCAATCCCTGCTAGTCTCAGACACCACATAGGGAGGAGAAGAGCCGTGCCCTTCTTCCTCCTCTCGCCAACAGCTCAAGGAGCACCGTGTAGCTACTTGTTCATCTAGTGATAATGCGGAGACCCCGCAGAGCAGCAGTAGGGGTGTTATCTCCACGGAGAGCCCCGAAGCTGGGTAAAATTCGCCGGCGTGCATGTCTTCGCCTCATCCCGTTTCCAGGCACCGGCGACGTCTTACTGGCTCCCACAATGATAAGCCACTCGTTGGCATATGTCGCACCTACCACCCGACATTTGGCGCCCACCGTGGGGCCAGGTGCACCGTCGTCCGGAGACCTGTTCTGGACGGGAAACCTCTTCCTCCCCCGCGAGCATAGCCAGCCCGGCACGCCCGATGGTGCTTGCCACGACGTGCTACAAGGCGTCACCAACATCTATGTGGCGAGCAGCCTTGCCAATCTCCTTGATAGGACTCTCATCTCTGATGAGCTCGCCCCCGACACGGGCACAGACCACCTCATCAACCTCCTCGGCCAGCTCCACGTCTCCGGCGAGCCTGCCGTGGACTTGAAGTCGGTTGGCTCCACCAATCCGATGCCTGTCGACTCCGACACGGCCTCGCTCGACATGTTCCCCACCAACGTCGCGATCTACAACGACCCGCTTCCCCGGGCCGATGGCTGCAACACTGTCACCACCGAGGTGATGGTCATCGGCCACGGTGGCGCTTCTGACGAGAGTGCCCACGACGCCCCGCACGCGGCGGTCCACGACTTGTCCCTCCCCCTCTCGGCCGATGCCGATGCTGAAGCACTGGAAGCTCGCCGCCTCGCCCTCCTCGCGGAGGGCCGGAAATTGGTTTCCATGAGACGCCTCGCTGAGGCCCACCGACGCGAAGCCGACCGCGCCGCCTTTGGCACGCCGCCCCCAGGCGGGCCTAGCCGGGCCGGCGTTGTCAGACAGCGCGGCGCTGTCGTCGCCGATATGCTAGGAGTCGACCGCCCAGTCTACGCTACTCCACTCGAGAACCTGCGCGCCGCCCAGGCGGCCGTAGACGAGCTAGATGGACTGGGGGCCGAAGAGCTCCCCCACATGACCCGACGCATCCAGCAGCTGATCGATGCAGCCGCGCAGCGGCACAAAGCCGACGTCCGTGCGGAAAGCCCTCCCCCGCGCCGAGATCATGCCGCGACGTCCCGGACGCCGACTACGGGTAAAACTCAGGCGCGGCGCGAGAAAGAACCGGCTGCCAGCCGAAGCCGAACCCGAATCTCCATTGAGCGAGACGCAGAAGGCCACCCCCGGTCCGTGGAGTGGCGGGGCAACTTGCCTCCGCCCCGGCCCTGTGGAGAGAGATATCCCACCCCGCCGCCTGTCGCGCATCCGACTCTCAGCGGCCAGCTAGGTCGCCGCGAAGGAGTCGGCGAGAACGACGCCCGCCATCGGATCGACCGCCTGGTGCGATCCCTGGCGCTAGAAGAAGAAGAGGATGTCGGCCCGCCTTGCTTCGGCCCCCGCATCCGTGACGAGCCTTTCCCCAAAGGGTTCTCGCTCCCAAGAGACACGCCCAAGTACAACGGCTCCGTGAAGCCGGAAGATTGGTTGATCGACTACTCCACGGCGCTTAGCGTAGCCAATGGCAACAGGCGCGTTGCCATGAAATACGTGCCCCTCATGCTGCAGGGCACGGCGCGGACCTGGCTCAACAGCCTCAAGCCATACAGCATCAACAGCTGGCTAGACTTCACAGAAGCCTTCGTCCGCAACTTCACCAGCACCTACAAGCGGGCTCCCAAACCCAGACAACTCTCCTTGTGTGTACAAGGCCCCGCCGAGTCCACTCGCGACTACCTCACGTGTTGGGCCGAGCTCCACAACTCTTGTGAAGGGGTGCACGAGGTGCAAGCCATAGAATTCTTCACTGCCGGGTGCCGAGAAGGCACCCTCCTCAAGCACAAGCTCCTCTGCGACGAGCCGACTACCCTCGACGAGCTTCTGATCATAGCGGACAAGTACGCCACCGCCGACTCCTCGATGAAGACCGAACTCCGGGTAGACGCGTCCGGAAAGGTACTCAACCCGGCGCCCAAGACGCCGGCTGGGGACTCTGGCCGACGCCCACACCAGAACGACCACAAGCGCAAGGGCCCGGTGCCGCCCTCCATCAGTCGGCAGGTGGCCACAGTCAAAGACGAGCAGCCCGAAGCGCGGCCCGCACCGAAGAAGCAGAGGGGCGGCAAGCCGGCTTGGCAGACGGCCTTCTCCTACGAGCAGACTCTTGACGCCCCGTGCAAGTTCCACAGCGGCGCGAAGCCGTCCAACCACATGACCCGGAAGTGCCACTGGCTCACCCGAATCTCTAAAGGCGAAGGGCTCGTGCCGCCTCCGCCTACCGGTCCGCCGCCTCCGGCTCCGGAGCCGCCGGCCGCTCGGCCCGCAGTCGGAGCCGTGCACGATGAGTTCCCCGACGAGCATGCCTCCTATATAATCTTTACAAGTCAGCCCGAAGACCGGCGCAGCAAACGTCGAGAGCACCAAGAAGTCAGCATGGTTGCTGCCAACCCCACCGAGCACATGCACTGGTCAGAAAAACCTATCAGCTGGAGCCGGACCGACCACCCAGAGGTGATGCCGTCTCCCGGCTCTTATGCGCTAGTTTTGGATGCCACCCTTGCAACGGATAGACGCACTGCCCGATTCTCCCGCGTGCTGATAGACGGCGGGATCAGCATCAACATCCTGTACCGTGACACCATGGAGAAGCTGAATGTCAAGACGAAGCAACTCATGCCTACTCGGACTGTGTTCCATGGCATCGTACCCGACCTGTCCTGCGCCCCCATTGGCAAGATCAAGATTGATGTACTTTTTGGGGACAAGGAGCATTTCCACCGGGAAGCGATCTGGTTTGAAGTGGTGGACCTGGAGAGCCCTTACCATGTATTGCTTGGCCGACCTGCCTTGGCCAAGTTCATGGCAGTTCCCCACTACGCATACCTCAAGATGAAGATACCGAGCACCAAAGTCGTCATCACCATAGCCGGCGATTACAAGAAGTCCTCTTAGTGCGCAGGAGCCAGCAGTCGGCTGGCCGAGTCCCTTGTGATTGCCGAAGGAAAGAAGATGTTGGACCGAGTCGTGGCCATGGCCGGCAAACAGTCGGCCTTATCCCCCGATCCCAAGGAGCATGATGCTCAAGGATCTTTACAGCCGACCAAGGAGACGAAGAAGATACCTCTTGACCCCGAGCACCCAGAGAGGTTTGCCGTCATCGGGGCAAACCTAAACAGCAAATAGGAAGGTGAGCTCGCCGATTTCCTCCGTGAGAATCGGGACATCTTTGCATGGTCCCCCAAGGACATGCCGGGCGTCCCGAAGGAATTCGCCGAGCACAAACTACACGTCCGAGAAGACGCAAAGCCAGTCAAACAACCCCTCCGCCGACTGTCGGAGGAGAAACGCAGGATTGTGGGAGAGGAGATAGCCCGGCTTCTGGCAGCCGGCTTCATTATGGAAGTTTTCTTTCCAGAGTGGCTCGCCAACCCGGTCCTCGTGCTAAAGAAAAACAACAAGTGGCGCATGTGTATAGACTACAAGAGCCTCAACAAGGCCTGCCCCAAAGATCCCTTTGCCCTGCCAAGGATTGACCAAGTGATAGACTCCACGGCCGGATGCAAGCTGTTGAGTTTCTTGGATGCTTACTCAGGGTATCACCAGATAAAGTTAAATCCGGCAGACCGCCTGAAGACCGCCTTCATCACGCCATTCGGAGCCGGTGCCACTTTTCAGCGTTGCATGCAGAAGTGCCTCCTCAAGCAACTCGGCAGAAATGCTCACGTCTACGTAGACGACATTGTAGTGAAGACGGAGAAGCGCGGCACCTTGCTGGAAGACCTCAAGGAAATATTTGAGAACCTACGCCGGTTCCAAATCAAGCTTAACCCCGAGAAATGCATGTTCGTAGTGCCAGCCGGCCAGCTCCTAGGCTTCCTGGTCTCCGAACGCGGCATCGAATGCAACCCAGTAAAGATCAAGGCCATTGAGAGAATGGCGATTCCCACCAAACTTCGAGACGTCCAAAAGTTTACCGGATGCTTGGCCTCCCTGAACCACTTCATCAGCCGGCTCGGAGAGAAAGCTCTTCCCCTCTACCGCCTCATGAAGAAGACCAACCACTTCGAGTGGAATGACCAAGCCGATCAAGCTTTTCACGAGCTGAAGAAGATGCTGGCCACGCCGCCTGTCCTGGCGGCGCCGACTGAGAAAGAGCCCATGCTCCTCTACATTGCCGCAACCAGCCGGGTGGTCAGCACCGTCATCGTAGTCCAACGCCCAAAAGAAGGCCGACCCAGCCGGTCCAGAGGCCGGTGTACTATTTGAGCGAGGTGCTGTCTACCTCGAAGCAGAACTACCCGCACTACCAGAAGATGTGCTACGGCGTGTACTTCGCCGCCAAGAAGCTGAAGCCCTACTTCCAAGAGCATCCCATCATGGTTGTATGCACCGCCCCGCTGGCCGAGATCATAGGCAGCCGGGATGCATTCGGCCGGGTGGCCAAATGGGCCATCGAGCTGGCCCCCTATACGATCTTCTACCAGCCTCGCACCGCCATCAAGTCCCAAGCTTTGGCCGACTTCCTCGTCGACTGGGCCAAGACCCAGTACTTACCGTCGGCTCCCGACTCCACTCATTGGCGCATGCACTTCGATGGGTCCAAGATGCGCACCGGCTTGGGAGCCGGCGTCATCCTCACCTCTCCCAAAGGCGACAAGCTCAGATACACCCTGCAAATTCACTTTGCCACCTCCAACAACGTGGCCGAGTACGAGGCGCTCATACACGGGCTCCGGCTTGCCAAAGAACCCGGCATTCGCCGGATCCTATGTTATGGCGACTCGGACTTGGTGGTCCAGCAATCATCCGGCGACTGGGATGCCAAGGACGCAAATATGGCAAGCTACCGCTTCCTCGTTCAGCAGATCAGTGGGTATTTTGAAGGATGCGAGTTCCTCCACGTACCACGAGCCAACAACGAGCCAGCTGATGCCCTGGCTCGAATAGGCTCCACTCGGCAAGCAATACCAACCGGTGTCTCTCTACAATGCCTCCTCAAGCCGTCTATCAAGCCGTCTCCAGAGTCCGATTCCATCTTCGTGCCGCCTGACCCCGACGCAGCCGACTCGAAGAACCAAGAAGGTGACCTGGGGACTTCGATAGTCGGCCAGGGGGTATCAGCAGGCGGCTCGGGGACTGCGGTAGTCGGCCCGAAGACTACACCAACACAACAGGTGGCAGCCGACTCCAGCATTTCACCGCCTAGCCCGCCCGCCCTGGTCGCAGTAGCCGTTCTGGCAATAGAAGAAGTCGCAGCTCCGTCATGGGCTCAATCCATCCTCAACTTCCTAATAAACCAAGATCTTTCGGCTGACGAAGTAGAGGCAAGACAAGTCCAACACCGAGCCGGAGCATACACAATCGTCAACAGAGAACTCGTCAAGCGCAGTGTCACTGGAGTCCTCCAGCGATGCGTTGAGCAAGAGAAGGGCATTGCAATCCTCAAGGACATCCACCAAGGAGAATGCGGCCACCATGCGGCCTCAAGATCACTAGTTGCCAAAGCCTTCCGCCATGGTTTCTTTTGGCTGACTGCTTTGGATGACGCCAACAAGTTAGTTAAACATTGCAAAGGGTGCCAACTCTTAAGCTCCAAGCAACACATGCCGGCTTCAGCACTCAAGACGATTCCCCTCACTTGGCCCTTCGCCGTTTGGGGACTGGACATGGTGGGCCCATTCAAGACGGTGCACGGCGGCATGACACATCTGCTTGTCGCCGTGGACAAATTCACCAAATGGATTGAGGCAAAGCCGATCAAGAAGCTGAATTGGCCGACTGCCGTGACATTTATCACAGATATAACAACTCGGTACAGCGTACCACACAGCATCATCACTGACAATGGCACGAATTTCGCCAAGGGAGCCTTGGCACGTTTCTGCGCGACGCAAGGAATCCGGTTGGACCTAGCGTCCGTCGCCCACCCGCAGTCAAACGGCCAGGTCGAGCGAGCCAACGGCCTCATCCTTTCCGGCATCAAGCCCCGACTGCTCGTACCACTGGAGCGTTCAGCCAGCTGTTGGCTCGATGAGCTGCCGGCTGTCCTCTGGAGTCTGCGCACTACACCAAACAAGTCAACCAGCTTCACTCCTTTCTTCCTCGTATATGGTGCCGAGGCGCTCATCCCAACTGACACCGAGTTCGACTCGCCTCGGGTAACCATGTACACGGAAGCCGAGGCCAAGGAAGCACGAGAAGATGGCGTCGACCTGCTGGAAGAAGGCTAGCTGTTAGCCCTCAGCCGGTCCGCCATCTATCAGCAGGGCCTGCGCCACTACCACAGCCGAAAGGTCAAGCCAAGATCCTTCCAAGAGGGCGATCTTGTGCTCCGGCTGATCCAGCGAACAGCCGGCCAGCACAAGCTCTCGGCCCCTTGGGAGGGCCCCTTCGTCATCAGCAGAGCCTTAGGCAACGACTCCTACTACCTGATCGACGCGCAGAAGCCGAAGGCATGAAAGAGAGACGACTCCGGCAAGGAGTCGGAACGACCATGGAATGCCAACCTCCTCCGAAGGTTTTACAGTTGAAATGCAGTATGTATCACGCTAACTTTTGTACTAAGTTCAAGACAATAGGCCCCCCGAGGAGAGCTCGGGGACTGCCATCTTTTGTCTATGAAATGAAAAGTATCATGCTTATGGCCTTGTCATTGCATTCACTTTTTTCCGTCCGGCACCGGGTTCGACTAGTCGGCCCGGGGACTGGCCGCCTAGAGTTATATTAGAAGTCCTACCCGCAGTCAGACAAGTAGTGTGTCGGCTCCCAAGCTCTCTCTTGCCAAAAGTCGCAGTTCAAAGAACTGGCTGTCCGGCTGGCAAGAGTTAAGGGCAGGAACGGGTGCCCACACGAAAAACGGCTAGGGACTAACAGACTAATATAACAAAAGCCGGTTTTTCTCCCACCACCGACCGGCTACCAGAGTAGCCGGCCGGCCGGCTTCCATTCACCTCGCTCCAATCTAAGAAAGCTCGAGTACTTGCCATCCCAGAAGGGGAAGGCGGCAAAGGAAACAGCCTAAGGATAAAAAGCATACATGAATGGAAACCAAGCACGCAATAATATTTACATAAAAGAACTTCAAAAGGCCAGCATTCGACATAGTTTGAATACACCCCTAGTGGGTGGAACTGCGCAAGTTTGATAAAATCGTTCAAAAGACAACAAGCAGGAAAAAAGAAAGACAGAAGACTAAGCCAAGGGAGCGACTCGCGAGTCGGGCAGGTCGGTGGAGACGGCAGTGCCGGCTGGAGGAGTGGCCGGCTGGCGAACCTCGGCATGATCACTGCCTCCCGCAGAGGGCGTGCTAGCATGCGCCTCGTTGCTGGAGGCACGATCAGGCTGAGGCTGGCTGGCCGCTTCACCGGCCGGCTCAACGTCTTCGCCCTCCTCTCCTTCGTCGTCTTCGCCTTCATCGCTGGAGGCGATCTCCTCTGCCGAGTCTTCACCCGCTGCCGGGTCCAGCCCGAACCACTCCTCCGGCTGGGCAGCGCCGTCATCATTAATTTCAGGAGCCAAGACACTGATGTCAGTACACTCGGCGATCGTCGAAGCACGCTGAGCGATAGCCGTCCGCACCTCCTCTAGCTCTTCGTCGGCCTCCAGCCGCCAGGTGCGCAGCTGGTCCAGGTTCAGCCCCGGATACCAAGCTCGGACGAACTCCAACGCCCGCCTAGCTCCAAGCCGGGCCGCTGATGCTTTCCAAGCCTCGAAGCGGCCAACCGCAACTTCCAGCCAATCGGCAGTCCGACTCGGGGTGCGGGGAATCGTCTCGCTTGGCCAGAGGGCGGCCAACACCTGCGCCCCGGCGCGCTGGAGGCGGCAAAGCATACGATGAGCCGGCTGCAGCCGCGCTTGGACCGCCAAGAGTTGCTCCTCAAGCGTCCGACTCATGTCCGGCGCGATGTCGGCCCCCGCCTGATGGCACGCATCGCGATGGGCCTCAATGGTTTGGGTAGCAAAGACGGAGTAGCCGGGAAAGTAGTCTGCACAGAGAATAAAAAATAGCACAAGTCAGAACACAAATCAGGCGGCAAGGGGCATGCAAGGAGCGAGGAAGGCGGCTTACCATCGATCAAATCCTCAATATGGCCGAAGCCTTCATTCAACGCTTGCCTGGTCTCAGCCCAGCCCGCCGCTTCGGTCTCGAACTCGTCCTTCAGGGCGGCTTCGTTATCCTGCGCCTTCTTCAGGGCCGCCTTGTGGCTCTCCTCCTAGTCAGCCAGCTTCTTGGCCAGGCGGTCGCGCTCCAGGACCAAGGCATCGTACTCAGTTTCCTTGGCGCGAAGGGCGGCCTGTGCCTCACTGAGCTGCCCCCTCAAGTCGGCATTGGCTCCTGCAAGCATGAAGACAAAGGAAAAATTAATAAGGGGAAGTCGTCAAGGAAGATCCGACCCGGCTGCTCAGCAGTCGGCCCGAATCTCGAGGACTACACCCAGTGGGTGCGCTGACGCGCCCCCACAGGAGATGAACGAGACAAACACGCACTCCGGCTGCTTGTCAGGTCCTCAGTTCTCCGGCCCAACTCCTGAGACTGGGAGTTGAAGGCGGCTGCGCGAAGGTTATGATACTCCTGGAAGATTATACAGGAGGCAAGGATAAGTTAAGTTGTCAGGACCTAGTAAGTTCCAAACCGCCTGCGCAGCAGCCGGCTTGGAACTCGGGGACTACACCTAGTGGGTGCGCTGACGCGCCCCCACGGAAGAAATCGAAAGAGCAAAATAACCAAGGACAGAAGACTCACCCGGATGACGGCCCGCGTCGAGAGAAACTCTTGAGTGTATCGCTGCAGCGAGGCGGCCTAAGCGTGAAGCCGGTTCCGGACCTCTTGGGCCGCCGCGTTCAGCTCGCCCGTCCCCCCGCTGGCAGTCCACTCGGATGTGCTAACGCCGGCCGTCTCCAAGGCCTCCGCCGTCTGGCTGGCGCCCGCTGCTCGGTGCGGTTCCGGCGCGGAGGCGCCACTCCCTGCGCGCCGGTGCAATGCCGGCTGCACCTCGAGGCCGGCCCCTGCCACCAGCTAGCCCCTGGACGGCTGCTCTGGCGCCGCAGCTGATTGGCCGCTTTGGCCCGCTCCAGTCGGCCGTCTGCGACGCCCCCTCCACGAAGATCACGGGATCCTCCCGCCTCTCCATCACTAGCGGGCCTTGGTCGACCTCCTCCGACAGGGGCACGGGAACGTCGGGGGCCACGGCCCGGAGGGGAACAACGAGCAGCGGAGGCCAGTTGTGCGAAGCCTCCGCATCCATCTCTGCGGCTGCCGCCTTCGCCCGGGCCTTGGCCGCCGCGTCGGCCTGCTCCTTCGTCGCCTGGGCGGTCCTTCGCTCCGCCGCCTCCCGCTCCTCCCATGCCTCCCGTGCGTTCCGCTCTGTGGCCTCCTTAAGGTCGGCGCGGGGATCCACGCGGCGGGAGCTTGAGGACTCTCCAGTCGGCCCGACTACGGAGCCGCCAGGACCTCGGTCGAGAGAAAGCGGCGCCCTGTCCGGCAAGAAAAGAAAGGTTTAAAAGAGTTTCGGACGTAGAAGACAAAAAATATATACACAAGACATTCGACGACTTACGCAGAGATCGCCTGCGGCTGCTTCACCGCCTTACGGAAGCGGGCTGCCTTCGCGGCCGCCTGATCCCGCTTGGTCTCCCCCGTGGAGGCCTTGGATTTTTTAGCCGGCTGCCGAAGAAGGTCGACGCGGCCCGGCGCTTCTGCGCGCCGCCACGGGCAGCCGGCATGATAGACGAGCCGGCGCCTTGATGATCGGGCGCCGGCTGGCGGTGCAGGGCGACTTCGACCTCGTCGTCATCCAGCCAGTCCTCGAAGCTGGCCCCGAGTGCCGCGCCTCCGGCCTCGTCGCCTTCCCCCACGGTGGCATCTTCCCTGACAGCCGCTCCCAGGTCCGTATCATCGGCATCGTCCACCGTGCGGTCGGGGAGGAGCCGGCGCTCTACCCCCGCGGCCCCGGCTGTCGGCGGGAGAAGAGGGTTCTGCAAAAGGCAAACGAGCTAATCAAGAGTCGGCTATCATGAGGCCGGCTACAAAAAGGAAGAAAAGAAGAAAGAACTTACGGCAGGCGGAGGGTTGGCGCAGGAATACGGCTCCTTGCCGTATCGCCAATCCTCGACGAGCTTGCAGTTGGAGATATAATTCACCATGTAAGACACCTCTGCGTGAGGCATCTCCCTGGTGCTCAGCCGGCACGGGTCGAAGCGGCCGCTCATTTGGCAGATCATGTGAGGCCGGCCTTGGAGCGGAAGAACCCGGCGCTCCACGAAGGCGGCCACCAAGTCGGCTCCGGTCAGGCCCTCCGACTGGATCATCACCCGAAGCCGGGAGACAGCTACGTTCCCGGCCTGAGACAGCAACCTGGCTCGGTAGCTCCACAAAGGCTGCCTCCCAGCCAGCGGGCCGGCTACGTAATCCGGCAGGTTGACGTAGTCGCCCTACTGGGCGACGTTCTTCATGTAGAAATAAGACCTCTGCCAAAGCTTCACCGACTAGATCAGCGGAATGGACGGGAACGGATTGTTCTCGCTTGCCCGCCTCATGGCAATGAAGGCTCCGCAGGGGGCGGGCACGCCCGCGACGACGATGCCGAGCTTGCTTTGGAAGAACTCCCTCCAGAGCTCGAGCGTGGGGAGAACTCCAAGAAAGCCCTCGCACAGGGTGACAAAGGCCGACAGTAGCATCACCGCGTTGGGCATGAGGTGATGCGGCTGGCGGTGGTAGAACTCGAGGAAGGCTCGAAGGAATCCGCTCGCCGGGAGGCCGAAGCCGCGCAGGCAGTGCGAGTGGAAGATCACCCGCTCGCCCTCCTCCGGTGCCGGCGAAATCTCCCTCGCTGGCGCTTGATGAACCCGCACAAGGTTCTCGCCAGGCAGACGCCGCGTCCGGCAGAGGAAATCGACGTGGTCCTCATGGACGTTGGAGCCATCCCATGAGCTCGACAGCGCCATGGGAGCGATGCGGCGGGGAGCAAGACGAAGTGACGGTGGAACGGCGCGACAAAGAGTTGCTGCGGCAAAGAGAAGAAGAAGGAGGGCGAGAAGGGGCGGAGTGAGGGAGAGCACGCGAGCCTCTGCCGCTCCCCCTCCTCCTCGTACTTATAGACCGTGCGGCAGAGCCGAGGAGGCGTGGCGTGGGGGAACGTGGGGATCAACTGCGCCCACTCCCCCACGTCCCGCGATTATTGTGCCTTGATGGCGGAATAAAACCGCCGCGGGAAGGCGAGCGGTCCATGTGGGCCGCAGAAGATCCGCGCCTGGACCGAGGCCTGCGAGTGGCGGGCCCGGCCCTGCGGCGGCATCCCGTCGCGTGCGTACGTTGGCAGGATTTCCTTGCCACGTGGCCCGTGTTCCTGCCTACGAGAAACGGAGCTTTTCCGAAGACAGCGCGCACGAGCAAAGCCGGCCCCTCGGGATAGGAAGCTGACCTAGCTTCTCGTCCCTCTGTCAGCCTCGAAGCTCGATCAGCTTCGGGGACTACTGTCGGAGTAAATAACCATGGGTAGCATAGCCGGCTCCCCCTGGCCCTTCTGAAAAAATTACGAGCCGATTCGGCCCTCAAGAATCCCAGATGTAGGGCCGCCCTCCCCTTGCCGGCTGTCTCCAGGTCGGCTATCGAAAGGCGGCCCGACTTCAGCCCTCATGAAGAGAAGCCGCGGGAGGGCCGGCTCCGAGAAGCCGGCTCCCATAAAGCGGTCAAGATCATACCCTCGAAGTCTGCATCCACATAACGGCGATGTGACGGGGCGTGTCTACAGTGAAGCCTGCCACCCCCGAATCCCGGAGCACGCCTGGCACAGTGCGCTGTACGGGTGGCCATGACCCGTCTGGCGCAGCACTGTTGCCACGTTGACCCTGATGTCATCCACGACGGGCTACCCATACGGCCCACGGGCGGTGGGCCCCTTCGGGCAGAGAGACACCCGAAGGCGGCCAGACCTCCCCCAGTCGGCCCAAGATAGAGCCGGCTCCCCACAGCCGGCTTGCCACCTCCCTCGAAGAAGATGCCCCATTAAGGAGACAAGACGCGGTGGGGCTACAGTGATCGCCCACCGGGCAGTGGCACTGGAGCCACACCCACTTCGGCGAAGCCCTCGCCACCAAGATTGAGCAACAGTAACCAGCCGCCGACAAGGCCCTAACAGTGGGGCCTGCCTGTCGACCAGGGAGCCGGCAGCCGGCGGGACCCACTAGCCGGCGGGCCCCAGCAGCCGGCGCAGAAGCCGGAGAGCATAGACACAGACGGCTAGGCCCCGCGCCCAGCCGGATTACCATTGTACCCCCGGGGGGTAGGCCTATATATACCCCCCGGGGCATCCATGCAAAGGGAGATCAATCCCCGCTAGTCTCAGACACCACATAGGGAGGAGAAGAGAGCAAGCCATGCCCTTCTTCCTCCTCTCGCCAACAGCTCAAGGAGCACCGTGTAGCTACTTGTTCATCTAGTGACCATGCGGAGACCCCGCAGAGCAGCAGTAGGGGTGTTATCTCCACGGAGAGCCCCGAAGCTGGGTAAGATTCGCCGGGGTGCATGTCTTCGCCTCATCCCGTTTCCAGGCACCGGCGACGTCTTACTGGCTCCCACAATGATAAGCCACTTGTTGGCATATGTCGCACCTACCACCCGACACCATCAGTCTCCTGCGTGCGCCCGTGTTGTACTGCTGTTGTTGGCGCTGCTTGGGTGCCGCTGTTTCTTGCATGCTGGTGCTCCTACTAGCTGCTGCTATGCACTTGCCGCTGCTACCCATTGTTGCTTCTGCTGCCGTAGCTGCTACTTAGGCCAATGTGCTGCTGTTTTTGCTCGTTGATGCCGCTGCTCTTCTATACGGCTGCTTGTGGCTGGCCATGGCCAAGGCCATGGCCGAGTGTGTTGCGTGGTGTGTGTACGTGTGTGTGTGGCCGGCCCTGTGCCAATTAGCTTACGAGCTAACTAGTAGTTAGGTTAATTAGTGTCTACCCTATGATATGTGGGTTCCCTGGTGATTAAACTAAATAAACAAAATCAATTCAACTACAGTCAATGACATCTGGGGCCCGCTGAACAGTACCAATTGTTGACTAGTCACATGTTGACTTGGTCAACCCAGCCCTCTGGTCCCACCTGTAAGCCACTATGGCTATCCCAAAGTTGGCTACGCATAGCTTTTTCCTATTTATTTTCGAATTAATAATAGCCAAGTAATTTCAGAATATTGTTTATGCTTCAGAAATTAAAATAAAATCATCTGTAGCTCGAATGAAAAAGTTTTATACATGAAAGTTGCTCAGAACGACGAGACGAATCCGAATTCGCTGTCCGTTCATCCTCCACACGCACCTAGCATAGCAAACACGCAACCTTTCCCCTCTCATTCCTTTGTTCGAAAATGCCTAACTCCGGGAAAACTTTCCCGGATGTTATCCCCCTTCGCCAGTATCGTGTAGCACCGCGTTAGAACACCCCTAGTACCGCTTGTTGTCTTGTCATGCATCTGTTTGCTTTGTATTTATTGTATCTTCCCCCTCTTCTCTCTGGTAGACTCCAAGACTGATGCTGCCCATGTGATCGACTACGTCGACGACGACACTTCTTCTTTTTCAGCAGAGCTTCCAGGCAAGCAAACCCCCCTTGAGCATTCCGATATCGCCCATTTTATTTCCCTCTTATGCTTGCATTAGAAACTGCTACTGCTTTATGTATGATCCTATTCTGATGCATAGCATGTTTTTGTTACCTGCTTTCATACCTTACCTGCTTATCCTAAACTTCTTAGTATAGGTTGGTTAGAGATCCATCAGAGACCCCCGCCTTGTCCCAGTTGCCCCGCTTTATTTTCGATGACTCGATCAACGTGATCGACGTCCAGGCCCCGACACTGCACATCAATTTCCCCTTCTGTTGCTCGACTCTGTAGAGTTACCATCGAGTGCCGAGGGTGGAACCTCATACATCACTCCTGATGAGATCTCTGTAGCGTAGCTATCCAGTCATGGTCATCGAGGGTGATTTCCACCTTAACCACTTCCGTTACGGCTCTGTCGTGCAACCCCTCAAGTGAGAACCTCAAGGGTGGATCCTATTACGTTCACCTTGATGATAACATCGAGTGGAATTCACCGAGGGTGATTCCTCGGGTTTTCCCCTTGGTGTTAGACACACAGTTACTATGGTTACTATGACTTTGCACTGATCCATGTTACTAAAGACGGGTCGGCCCTGAGGGGTACCCGCGCGAGCTTAATAATGAGTGATGTGGAGTCGGGTTGATCTGGAAGGTGCCCGCGACATACTTACGAGGCGTCGCCGGGCATTCTTAGCCCTTGCCGCAAGTACTCGAGATGGGGCGACGCGGTCACATCGGTCGTGAGTCTCTGCTCGTTCCCGCGTGGTCCTAATCCACTACGATTTGGATATTTGATCCGAGGGGCCTCTGGCCTGATAGCACTTACGATCACGTGGGCATAGTATGGGCATTCTGCGTCGTATACATCAGCCGAAGCTTAATAGACGTCAGCGACTGAGCGGCGCGCGCCGGGTTGGACTGGTAAGCACCTGCCTTTTTGAAGGAGGTAGCTAGGTCTGCTCACCGGCCGCGTACGCAATGTGCAGGAGTTCCTGGGGAGATGGCCCATGACCCCTGGGGCATAGGTTTAGTCTGGCGTGTTGACCTCTCTATTAAGCCTAGGTTGGGTTGCGGCGTATTTGTTTGGCCAAGGCCGGGCATGACCCAGGAAAGTGTGCGCGGCCGGAGTTAATCGAGCGTGGTGGGTAAGTTAGTGCACCCCTATAGGGAAGAAAACATCTATGGATAGCCTGTCCTATGGTAACGGAAACTTGTAGTTGTATCTCGATCGATACAACTAGAACTGGATACTTGTGATGACAAATGAATGGATATGAGAAATGGATAGTATGGCTCTGGGATTGCTTTCTCGCAGGGAGTCGAGAAAGGATCTCCGGCCGAGGTTGATAACAATACTGCTACTTTACTTTATGATACTCTACTCCCTCCTGTTGCTGCAAGATGGTGGTGTCCAGAAGATGCTAGTCATCGATAGGACTAAGCCTTTCCTCTACTCTGGCATTCTGTAGTTTAGTCCATAGATATAGCCCATTTCCTTTGATACAGATGCATACTTAGTTTAGATCTGATATAAGTCTTGCGAGTACTTTGGATGAGTACTCACAGTTGCTTTGCCACCTATTTTCCCCCATATCCGATTGTTGCGACCAGATGACGGACCCCAGGAGCCAGACGACACCACTAATGACTACTGCTACCCCGAGGATGCCTACTACTACGTGACGGCCGCTGGCGACTTGGAGTAGTTAGGAGGCTCCCAGGCAGGAGGCCTTGCCTTTTCGATCAATGTTGCTTTTGTGCTAGCCTTCTTAAGGCAAACATGTTTAACTTATGTCTGTACTCAGATATTGTTGCTTCCGCTGACTCTTGTGTATTTGAGCTCATGTATTCGAGCCCTCGAAGCCCATGGCTTGTAATATAAAGCTTGTATTATTTATTTCGTGTCTAGAGTTGTGTTGTGATATCTTCTGGTGAGTCCTTGATCTTGATCGTACACATTTGCGTGTATGATTAGTGTACGATTGAATCGGGGGCGTCACATAAACACTCTTAAGTTAGCTCATGAAACTACCTTGGAAAATCATCGAGAACTTTTAAAGACTCATGATAAGCTACGCTTTGAAAAGCTCAACCT